>NW_026126585.1:0-95000 GCF_943737965.1 Phodopus roborovskii | reverse complement strand
GAAGTCCAATCTCTGTTGATCTGCATTAAGGATCTAGGTATGGGTGCATGCAGGATGTCGGTCTGTGTATACGTTTTACTGCAACAAAATGGCAACACCAACATGGAATGCAAGAATATCCACATAACATCTGACAAAAACTTAGAAACGGATTTGAAAAACAAAAGAACAAAGTCAAGCATGGCTTCTTGATAGCAGCATTTTCTTCTCAAGTAGTCTCTGTTTGCTAGAGAGAAGCAGAGGGTCGAGGTTACTTTAATTTAATAGAAGCCTCCTGACTCAGCATTACTGGCAAAAAGCACAGGGCTGATACCAAACAATGGAGTGGTATTTATGAGCAGCTGGCAGCAGTATGCTTCTTTTCTTCGTAGTAGCATGAACCGAGAAACTCCACAGAGTTGTGGCAATAAGCATGAAGCTAGAAATGAAACTGGACTCTCAGATAGCCAAGGAATAGAATGGGGCCAGCTGATGGCTTAATTTCAGCAATGCTGTTTAGCAGATAAGAGGCACAAAGCCAGAAAAAGATTGAGATATACAGTGAAAGTAATTCAGATGAAGAAAAACCTCTAAAGGTTTTATATTATAATGTGTTTAAAAATATACACAGGCTTGGGGGAGAGAGAGAGAGAAAGAAAGAGGGAAAAAAGGACAGAGAAAGTCCTTAAAAAAAAAAAAAAGAAATAAATAGAGTACCTGGGTCTGATGTCTGATGGCATACACCCTTAATCCCAGCACCTACAAGGCAGGGGCAGGCAAATCTCTGTGATTTCAAGGCCACCCTGATTTCCAGAGTGAATTCCAGTACAGGCAAAAGTACATAGAGAAACCCTGCTTCAAAATAAATAAATAAATGTAAAAGAAATCGAGTAATAAAAAAGTCACCACGTAAAGATGGAAAGTACACAGAGACCCGGATACTATATGTTATAGTGTTCTCGTTGAATTGTTTAGTTGCTGAGGATGGACAAAATACTCCTAGAAGACATTTGATTATAAAAGCTGCTGGAATAACTCAACTTATATACTTTGAATATGTCTTGATTTCTAAAGTTAATTCTAAGGATATGTTACTTTGGAAAAGAGATTTTGTTTTAGTTTCCATAGAAGATGAAAAGCTATGGATTCCTTCCAGACTAACATGGTTTGACCAAGCAAGAAACCCTGAAGCAATGCCCCAGGTGATCCAACATCCAAAACAGCTGAGACAATTTAGCCTCACATACTACTATAGCCAAGATTTGGCCAGAATTCTTGATTTTCTCAGGATCCCCTTCATATTGACAGTGCCCTCAAACCGTGGCAAGCTTTTTGGAGAGAGCAATGCCCAAATTCCCAAACATTGTTTATAAATTTTTCTTTACATTTAAATGGGATTGATTATAAATGGTTAATGCTCATAGTCAATCTCCTTCTAAAGAAAAAAATAAATATGATGTAGAAATGAATACATGGGTATGGATTTTTACTTATTGATGTATATTTAAGGTCAATTTTGTTATATGTATATTTGTCCTATTTTTTTAGATATTGTGTTTATATAGCTTAATTAATAATGTAATATATAATTAAATACAAATAATTGATAATCAAAACTTACAATCATGTTAGTTTTCTAGATATATAGAGATATATTTCAAAAGGACATATATTCTTCATTCTTTTCAAAGACCTACAGAATATGTCATTTAACATGGTTTAGGGTTTTTCATGACAGTGAAACACAACTACTTTTGGCAACACCAATTACATCAGAGAGGAAAAAGAGCATTGAAGAAACTTGACTGCTTTTAGTATAGCAAGACTAGCCATTTGGGCAAGAAACTGCTCTTGACTGCACAGTTTGACTGTATTCTGTATAAACTGGACATGCAGGAGCCACAGAAAAATGAATGCTCACCTTGAAAACACAAGATGGTACAGTACTACAGGGTTCCTGCTTCATGGAAGCATCTTCCAGACATTCTGCAGGACACAGAGAAAAATGAGTTACAAACTGTCAATAAAGGTGGACATTTTAAAACTTCATGTTTTACTGAGAATTCTGGCAGACACACTATGGCCTATGGACTGAAGATGGATGCTCCAATTTTAGGGAACTTTGGGTTACTGTATAGGCAGTGAGATGTCTCTGTCAATACTACAGTTTATATAATATCCTTCTGAGGTCTTTGATGGAGTTGAAGACAGATAGTTATCGCTGTGGTTTTCCTTAGTTATGACAAAAGTTACACATAAAACTTTACACTCATAAATATAGGATAGATGACAGAATATTTTCTTTAAATTTTGCCAAATGTTAATGAACTAAATATTTCTATCTATAGTTCTTAATTGATAACTGTTTTGTTACATATAATTTTACTGTTAGAGTTAAAACCTTTCTTTTTATTTAGATATAAAATAGGGGATGATGGTGGATATTCTTCTGTATATATGTGTCTCTTATGAGTTGATAAATAAAACACTGATTGTCGTGTAGCCAGGCAGGAAGATAGGTGGGGTTATGAGACCAGAAGAAAGCTGTGGACAGGAAGGCAGATGGAGGCCACAAGGAAATGTCATGTAGCCACCAAGGGAGTAATAATTCTGGGCATTCTCAAGCAACCCAAGACCATGTGAAAATACATAGATTAATAGATATGGGTTACTAATTAAGAGAGAGCTGGCCAGTAAGAATTTCTAGCCTTTGGTCAACAGTTTTATAATTAATAAAATGTCTGTGTGTTTATTTATGGTCAATCAGCTGTAGGAGCATGCTGGAAAGAAACTCCAGCAAGAGGTATGTTCCCAGTTTTGTGAGTACAATCCACAAAGAAAGAGCTGCCTGGATGAGGCATATGGAAGGGGTTCCTTCACATCTGATTATGTGTAGAAACTGTCCTGAGATTTCTCAGATAGTTAGCCCAATACAAAGAAAGAGACAAAGGAAGAGGAAGGAGAGGAAGAAATGGGAATGGACAGGACAGTAGAGTTCCATGAGTATCTGATGATATTGACAAGACCTGGTTACACATTTCCAGCAGATCTGAGTTATCCAGAGATACAAAACCCTTACCCAGAAGGAAGTTACACAGTTACTAACATTTCCTTTCTTCTCTGTATTCTTTCCATTGTCCTTTTAATTTTTGATAAATTGGAAAACGTGGACATAATCAGAGGGTGATTTGGGGAAAGATAAATGTGAGGGAACCATCGAAGAAATATTACCTGTTACACAGAGGGATTAGTTTGTCATGAATTCATTTTCTATGAAAATTATCATGCACTGATTTCATAAGGAATTCCTTTCTGTAATAGCACGTTGTGCTTAAAATTTGATCTTAGATAGATAGTGGCAGATTACATTTCAATTCTCTCTGAACAATCTTTGATTTACATTTTTCAAATAAAAGGTAAAAGTACATATAGATACATATATTTAAATAGGATGTATTTGGATTGAGGAGGTATGTGACTATATATATGTATATATATGTGTGTGTGTGTCATATATATATACATATATATGCATATGTCTCTGGTTTAGGAGATTATATCAATTAAGATATTCGGGCTTTTATTAAGCATGTAGAAAATGAAGGAAATAGAGTACATTAAAGTCATAGTTTTCATCACGTTGTTTGCATATGTACAGAAACAGCAACTGGTACAAGTATAAAGTACAAGAAGTTAGGAAATTTTCTCCAGGAACGTATGCTACAATATAAAATCCTTGAGGAGCACATGTAGTGTCCTCATTAGTGTGGGAGGGAAATGGTGAAATATGATAAACCCTTACAGAAAAGCCAGCCCCGCCTGCTGCCCATTACAAGATTGCGATAGAGCTGTCTGTTTTAAGGCATCCAGGGCTCAGTCCCCTTCCCTCCATTTTTGCAGTCATGAGCACTGCCGATTCACTGCTGCCCTCCGGCCTTTTATATGCTGTGTAAAATTGTCCATTTCCTAAATGATAAACCTGGATTTAACATCGCCGATTGAATGATCTGTGAAGTGTTCAAGCCAGGGAGATGAATAGTGGTTCCAGAACTCCCTAAAGAAGGGGGAGGTCCTGGTACCTCATTCTTCATACTGACAAAAACAAAGCGATGGGAGAGGAAATATAAGGTACACCAACTTCCCCATCATCTGTGGCTGAAGCTTCAGAGGGCTAAATAGCTCACTAAAGAAGCAAAGCAAGTTAGTTGAGAAAGAACCATGGCTCCTTTTGCCTGTATGGAGGGGTCTAGGGGAGAATCAGAGGTGGGCAAAGAGGAGCTAAGGACTTGAAGAGACAGATGCTGAGCAGTACAACTTTCAAATCGAACAGGAAACAAAATGCAAGGAAAACACTTTCCCTCAACACGTCAAGCCCTTTGAGTTTAAGCTCAATACTGTTTCAATGGAATCTCATTCCACAGAGAATAACAATGTAATCAAAGCGGTATTCATGTCTGTGGATTTCAGATTCTGGTGGCACCATGAGAATTTTAAACTGTGTAGTAAAAGCCTTATGGAATGCAGTGTATTTCTAATAGTCCAAATTTTCAAATAACAAAGAATAAGATCTACACTGCTCATTTACTTCTCATTTTCTGTGTGTTTCTGTGGTTCCTCTGCTGTGAGAATCCTCATCTGATGCAGGGTTTGGTGGCTGTGATACTTGGAGAGTCGACGCGGGGAGAAAGAATATCCAGGCAGCAGTGGGAACAAATAAACCATTAGCACACTGGAATCCCATTTTCAGGCAGAGGGCCTTGCTAATGAAAACGACAGTAGAATGACAACCATGACTCAAATCGAATCCTCCTAAAATCCATTCTAAAATTAACTTTTATATAAAGACTTTCAGATTTTCCATAACCTATTAAAACATTTTAATGAACATGACATTGAAATGGAAGGAAGCCATTATGTTATATGAGGAATTTGTATTAATAGTATTTTTACAGGTATTGGTCTCCTGCTTCTTGGAAAAATGTAAGAAATTTTATGTAACTTTTTTTTTATTTTAGGTTTAGTATGACATTGTTCTCCTCTTCCCAATTTATAAACTACAGGGAGAAAAAGTCCAAAAGAGAGACATAATAATAGTGCAGTTGTATATGTACTTTCGATCAAATTAACATGCAGACCCTGACAAACTTCTGTCACTGCATAGACTGTTGTGAATAAGGATTGGGTCTGAGCTGCTTCAACCTCTTAGCGCTATGGCAACAAGCATATAGTGTCATGCTTAAATCCAAGATTCCTATTTTTGAGACAGGGTTTCTCTGTGTAGTTCTGGCTGTCCTGAAACTTGGCTGGCCTTGAACTCAGAGATCCACCTGCCCGTGCCTCCTCGGTACTGGGATTAAAGGTGGGCACCACCCCCACGGCGCTGATCCCAGATTCTTTTCAGAGATGTGTTCTCTGAGGAAATACATTTAAAACTTTTTCTTTTAAATTTTATTTATTCGTGTGTAAGTGTATTTGTACACATATATCCCATCCATGTCACCTTATAGGCATCACATCTCTCCTTCCACCAAATGGGTGTAAATAGTGAGAATGGATGCGGAGTGAATTTGGAAAAACTGGCTAAGACATTAGTATGACTTTCAAGTGTGTCACACAAAGATTCTCTTATGTTTTAGGTGACCATTAATCGAGAAAGTCTTGTGGCTGAAATTCAGAAGCGACTGTCTGAGTCTTGATTGTTGCCTGATTTCTGATTGCTGCCCTTATGTCCTAACAAAACTACAATGACTGATATCAGTAGAGTATTAACAATAAGCCTCATTTAAATGGCACATCTACATTAACTCATTTTTGTAATGTATAACAGCCTTATAAGGTGTAAGCTACTATTAATTTCATCATTCACACGAGGAAACTGAGGAAGAGAGATGAAATCACCTAACAGGATGATATGTCTAAGAAGTGACAGCACTGTGAATAATTTCTGGCAGTCTGTATGTTATGTACCAACAAGCTCCAAGGGTCAACCTTCTGACACAAATGTAGGATCCACAATCCAACTTAGTGTTTGGTGCCAGATGGTTATGGCACAACAAAAGCATGGAATTATCAGCGTGAGGATTTTGAAATCTGCAATATTGGAGTTCTGATGCACTACAGAAAAATATTTCTCGCCTTTAACGAAGGATTCAGAAGACATAGGCCTGAGAATTGTGAGTTTGAGATAACCTGTGTTACATACTAAGTTACTGGCTTTTCTGGCTATGTACGGAGTCTCCCTCTTCCCCACTCTGATTACATAATGAGAGAAAAAGACTGACAGATATACAAAGATATGTGCATGTCTCTCCATTTAAGATTAGAGAACCCAAGAATTCAGTACATTGAGGATCTAAAGCAGGTCAGAGACAAAAGATCGAACTCATTTCTTTAAGCTTTTCTGCTGATCTTGCAGTGTGGAGAACTACCAGAGAATGCCCTGAGCACGCACAGGTTTGATTTATCACAGTCTTCAAGGCTGAAAGTTTGAAATATGAGTGAGGAACACAGCCGTTCTCTTGAACGGTTCTTCCTACATCAATGTGTAAAGACATTCCTTGACATGAGAAAGCAGGAGTCCAGTCTTGCCTCCTTCTAAACATGGCTGTCTTAGACACACCTCTCTTTTCTTCTTACCAGAATGTGTCATTGAATTCAGAACAGTTTCAAACATGATGCTCTTCTTAATATCGTAACAAATGTTGTATAAATGCTATCACATTCTGAGCTTCGGGAGGGATACGAGTTGCAGAGATACATTGAGCACCTTTCGTGAACAGGGAAATTTTCATTTCATTACTCTTTCCTACTGCATTTGACTATTTCAATAACTGAGCTTCCCAACACATTCAGGAATGTGCCTGCTGAGATTATGGCCAGTTTCCAGGCTGAGCCTACCCTCTAGTACCATTACATAAGAATTTGTTGCAAATATCTTGTTAATTTCTGTACCTGACTATTCACATACGTTAATGTCTGATTTTCAAGTTTCATTTAATTTAAAAATGTGTCTTAATTTTTTAAAATTTCATGAGTCCTGCATTTACATGATTTCTTATGCTCCTCGTCATACTCTTGGGTCACCTCACTCAAGTATTATAATGTTCTGAACTTTATTTTACAAGCAATTTTGCTTCAAAGTTTGAACTTTATTTCTTAAGGCCTGCCATCACAATGGCAAGATCCAGCTCCCAGATAGATAGACAAATGCCAAGGTAAATGATCAATAAACTATAGGGTACTATATTGTTAGCATTGTCTAGATACTAGGTCTAGTTGTTTCCCTAACTCATAATTTCTCAACAAATTCTATAAGTTATCTATTATTCAGATTACTTTGCCACAGCTAGACCATATGAATACTCAGAGAAGGCTTAAAGGAAGGTAAGGTAGGCTGAGCAAGCAGTGCCTTTGGGAGTTTCATATGGGTTTTGTCATGTGGTAGGTAACTCCATGGTCTGTTGAGGACCACACGTAGTCTTAAGACTTGATTCCCAGAGAACACCCAACCCACATCTGAAGGCTCTAGAAACCAGGCAGTGTAAATTCAAGGTTGAAACCCTGATAAATTAAAGGACATCTACTGCATGTCCTGTCATCTAGAGGCCAAATCAACCTGGAGTGCTGCTGTACAATTGTTCTAAATGTTGTACCTGCTCCAAAAGGGAGAGGTAGCAAATTGTATTTTCTCCAGGCTTCTGTGCAATGTCAGTCCTTGATCAATGGGATATATACTCACACTGAGTGCCAACTTTTCTCAGTGCTCTACCTTGCTTGCCAGTATCTTCCAGAAGCACCCTAACAGACATGCCCATAAATAATGTCCTATACCAGCTATGTGGTCATCTCTTAATCAATTCAGTTAACACTGGAGGTAACCATTGGAGGAATGCCGTGAAAGCACATCTTAAAAATAAAACACAGAAGCATAATAACATAGGTTTTCAACATTCCTGCATGTGTAGGCTTTTGCATTTCACATTTTAAAGATGAGACATTTCAAAAGGGTTGTACAAGAAAAACTTATTAACAAGTTTCAGGGTACTGTAATGTATCTTTCATGGTCAGGCAGCTTTGGGAAGCAAATTGAAGTCGATGCTTGTCAGCTTGGACATATTTTCATAATTCTTATTTTGTGCCC
Organism: Phodopus roborovskii; assembly: GCF_943737965.1. Classification (NCBI taxonomy): domain Eukaryota; kingdom Metazoa; phylum Chordata; class Mammalia; order Rodentia; family Cricetidae; genus Phodopus; species Phodopus roborovskii. The sequence continues at coordinate 86,881 of NW_026126585.1, read as the reverse complement.
ATTGTTCCTTGTTAAAGTCTGACAGCAGTTGCCCAAGTAATCATTTTAATTATTATCACAGAGAATATTTCATACAATGCAATACAGTCGCTCAGCACAGCAATTCTTTATGAAGAATGTGAGATTTCAGAAGGACAGAGGTTAGTTACAGAATGGAAAATTCCTCCGTAAATTCCCTTCTTTTCTTCTCTGGTGTAGGTTTTAACTGATTTTCTCATTTGAAATGCATCTAGGGAAATTCAGACCAGAAATCTCTTATGGTTCTAAGAGTGAAAAAAAGAAGAACCGTGTGAATAGTATTTATTTCAGAGCTGAATTTTATATGATCTACTCAGCAGCAATGCTTATTATAATATGGAACTCAACAAGGATGGGGACTGGTTTTGTTGTTACTTCATGGCCAAGTCTATGAGAAATTCAAGTCTTATTCCTGTATCTGTTTTTCTTGCTATCTTTAGCTCCCATGTTCTTAATTTTTTGAGGGGGGAGGCAAATAAACAAAGGTGAAGTAGGAGACTAAATCAAAGATGGATAGATTTCCCTGCTGTTTATGGAAGCAACATGTCTGGGTAGAGCATTCTAATTCACTTGTAATAGTTAAAATGTATCAATGTGACAGAATCTAGAATCACTTACTTGATAAATCTCTGTGCATGTCTACAAGGGTATTTTTAGATCAGGCTATTGAAGTTGGAATACTCACCCTGACAGTGAGGAGAACCATTTCATGGGCTGGCCCTGAGATGTGGATCAAAGGGAGAAACTGAATATGAGCATTGATTTTTCTCTGATTCCAGACTGAGGATGCAGTGTTACCAGCTGTCTTGTGTTTCTGCGGCCATGTCTACCCCATCATGGTGGACTATACATTTAAGTGTGAGCCAGACTGATCACACATTTCTTAAGTTGCTGCCTTCAGGTAATTTGTCATAGCAAGGTCATAGTAATGGATATAGTACCCTTTAATATGTTACAAATTCATGAGCATGGCAATGGTTTGTCCAACATTTGTGGAATAGAAAATGCAATGCAATTTTATGGATGCATATAGGGACAGTATCACTATATACATGAAACTGCTACAATATGAGATGCTATGGTTTAAATCTTTATTCTATTGGCATATTAAAAGAATGTATTAGTAAGTAAAGACAGCTAGATCATGAACTTGAGTCCTATGGCAGTGTTTATCTTGAGTCATACATTGCTCATATGGAAATGATTCCATTCAGATTGTGTTGAAGTCTTTTCAAACATCCAACAACCTAAGTTTTATAGACTGTGTGAATGAATACACATTAACTACATAAAAGTAGAGGTAAGAAGACAATTATCCAGAGTCAAAGTGTGGGGCAACCTTAAAAAAGACATCCTACCAACTTGAACATTTGAAGGTTTTAAACACTGAAATTTTGATACTTTCCTGAATGCATGTGACACATTCTGATTTCTGTCACCTCCCACACTTTTATCTCTGTCCTTGCATTGTTATTATTCCTTTTCACTATAAACCCCTTTCCTTTATTCATGTCCTTTTGTTTCACTTAGTGACTCACTGATTTTAACCAGAGTCTCATGTGTGACCACAGGTATGGAAATAAACCTGGAGCCTCACTGGCCACCATTCAGTGTACAGCTGAAGACAGTAACTCTCTCTCCCTTAGAATTCATCAGCATCCAGTAGTCCAACAGAGCTAAAGCCCTTCCTTAACCCATAGTTAACTGTTGGCGGGAAATCAGTGTTGAAGTTCTTTTAAAAAGTAGAAGTAGAAACATTATATGATCCAATCGTACTGCTTTTGTACATAAACCCAAATGAGTCTGTATCTCACAATAGTTATACTTGCTAATCCATGCTCATTGCTGCTCTATACCAAAAAGCTAAGAAATATGATCAGCCTACATGCCCAGCAACTAATGAATTAATGGTGAAAATGAGGTATATATGAAAAATGTGATTTTATTCAGCTGTAAAGAAAAGTGAAATTATGAAGCATGCTGGTAATTAGACGGTATCAGAAGATTAGAATTTAAAGAGCTCATACAAGTAGAAAATATATAGTGTTGCAACATTAAAAAAAAAAAAGGATTCTAAATCATAGTAACTGTCATTTGAAGCTATGATTTTTATAAGCCTGGTCATACAGTTACTGGAATTACTACTTTTCAGTGAATCCATTTCAAGGTGATCCAAGAGCTGCAGCAGGAGATGCTGTATGCAACAGTATAAAATACATACATTGAATGAATTACTTGAACAAAAGTCTGCAAAGTACTCTCTTCTGTGGATAAAAATACACAAAATGAATGAAAATACAAAACTAAACTGACACAAAATTAAGTTAAGCTCGACTCACATATTTTTCTGACCAAGATAATTACAGAACAGAACTGACCCCACAACATACAAATTGAGAAGAAAAGTTTCTGAACAGTTTGTTTTCAACATTGAAAATAATGTGCATCATTACTTGTATAGTCTTCTCAATTACAGCAAGTGCTAGGTACTTTTCTAATCACCCCAAGCTTAAATCCTAAGAGTTTTCCATGAACTGTGAGGTTTCAGAAGGGCATCCACAGATATGAAAACAGAAATGAAGGAAGGAGCTGCTCATTAGTGGGAGAGGGTGTGCATGCTGTCCAAACACCAGTATCAAGCCTTATGGTGTTTTCTCACAGTTATCAGTTTTTTGTTTTTGTTTTGTTGTTGTTGTTATTCACCAATTTAGTGCATTCTACTTATTTCTTTTAACCATCCCACACAGGTCTATTATGTTACTCAAACTTATACTTAGTTTGCCATGTCATTCTACTTTCTTTCTTTAGAACAACATTCTCAAATAAGCCCATATACATCAGATTTCTGTAGACATATCAGATCTGGAACTTTTTCTGTATTTCGTAATTCAAGAATATGCCACAAATGAATGCTTTAAAGGGCCTTTGGTTGTCATCACTACATATAAAACTTCAAGGAACTTCCATCTCCAGTGGCCTGTCCAAAGAATTGTTTCTAGTATATGCATGAGAAAGGACAATACCTGCCAACATGTTTATGCACTTGCCAGCAATTAAAGCACCTTGGGGGGGGGGCTCCCAGATCACCAAGTTTTGGTGCATATTTTCCTCTTTAAGTTATCCAATGTTCTCCACTTCCCAAATTCATGAACTCTTCTCTATTATTACTTTTTACACACACGCACAGAACTATGAGTTTTGTTAGCTATTGTAAGGTTCTTGTTGGGGGCACCACCTCTCTAGATGATGTAACTCCATATATGTATATTTGTGTATTTTTGTTTTTGAGTACTTTATAAAATAATGTTTTTCTTGGGCTTTTTCATCCATCTTAGTGTTATTTATCTCTCCTTCCTTCTTGCATATTATCTTTCCTCACCAGCCCCCAGTTCAGGTCCCTTCCCCATTTCCCATTATCCCCTTCATAACATTTGTCTCTTACCATTCCATTCTCTACAGCTCCCCATTTCCCCCCAACTTCTCTCTATTCCTACCCTCCTTCTCTTGCTCCCTCTCTATTCCCATGAAGTTGTCATTTTACTTTGCTAGATTCTGCAGTTGCCTTGGATTATATACTCACATCTAAGATTTGGAGCAAGGATACAAAGAGAAAACAAAATGTCTTTTTGGGTCTCCTCTACTTCCCTCATACTTTGTTCTTCCTATAGCCAAGACCCAGTACATGGAAAACTGTTCTTCCAACAACCTTTCCCTGTGTATTATAGCTGCTAAATTTATGGTAGAATCAATGTCCAGGAGTATCTTTAACAATCATGGAATATTGAGATCCTTGACCCCCATTGCCCAGTCTCTGCTAAAGAGGCCTCAGCTGGAGAGTGCCAGGCCCCAGCTAGATCCTCCTATTGGTGAGGAAACATCCTGAACCTCGGCCTAGTTTTTGATCCCCCATCACCAGGCCTCTGCTGGAGGTGAGTATGGGACCAATTCAGGTGGAATCCCCCCAATATGCCCTTCCCTGGGAACTCCCTGGATTGGCCCCAGAACTCCCTCCCCCTGTGTCCTACCCCCATGGAGAGCTCTCTTAGTGCACTGATACACCCCCTCCCCCACCAAGAGCCTGCCCTCCCCCTACCCTGTGCCCTACCCTGCCCACTATCCCACCACTCTGGTTGAGCACTGGGACAGAGGGTGGAGCCAACAATCCAGCCACCTTCCAGGAACTTCCTCTGGAGCTGTTCTGAGCACACTAGACCTGCATTCGGGAGCACCTGGAATCCCCACCTGCCGGGTCTCTGACCCCACTGCTGGTCCTCTACTGGAGTTCCAGTCCCCTTCCAGAGATCTGCCTATCTCCTCGGGGCCATCCTTAGTCTCTGCCGGCTAGATCCTTGACCACCATCACCAGGCCTCTGCTAAAAAGGCATCAGCTAGAGAGTGTCAGGCCCAGGCTAGATCTGCCTATCAGCCCACAGAAAATCCTGAGTCCCAGCCTTCGGGATCTTTGACTCCCATCGCTGGTCTTTTCCTGGAGCCTGACCTTTGACTGCATCACTGGGCCCCTTTCCTAGGAGAGACCTCCTAGAGAGCTTGGACCACCCAGAGGTATAGACACAGAACCTCTGACCCACATAAGCCCACCTGGGGAGTACCATAGAAAGAGAGAGAGAGACCCCACCTACACCAACTGGAAGAAGTAATGGGAAGACGGCAATACAGAATCTAAGGAATCTACCCCAACTAGACATGAACACACCAAAGCAGATGAAGCAGAAGAGAAATGACTTAAAAATTATCATCATAAAAGTGATAGAGGCCCTCAAAGACAATGTGAGAAAATCTCTTAAAGGAAGAAAAAACAAACAAAAAATTGGAAGACATGAACAAATTTCTTAAAGAAAGTACAGAAAGCCAAGAAAAAACAATTAAACAGGTGAAGGAAACAGTTCAAGACTTGAAATTGAAGTAGAGACAATAAAGTAAACACAAACTGAAGGAATGCTGGAAATAGAAAATCTGGTCAAACAATCGGGAACTACAGACACAAGTATGACCAACAGAATACAAAAAAAAAAAAATCTCAGGTGCTGAAGATAAACTAGAGGAAATAGATTCATCAACAAAAGAAAATCATAAATCCAACAAATCCTTAACACAAATCATCCAGAATGTGGGACACCATGAAATGGCCAACCATAAGAATAATAGGCATAGAGGAAGGCGAAGAAGCCCAGCTCAAAGGCACAGAAAACATACTCAACAAAATCATTGAGGAAAACTTTCCCAATCTGAAGAAGGACATTCCCATGAAAGTACAAAAAGCATGCCAAACAGCAAATAGACTGGACCAAAGAAAAAAGAGGTTTACCTCATTCAGGATGGTTTCTTCAAGTTCCATTCATTTGCCTGCAAATTTCAAGATTCCTTTTTTTTTTTTTTTTTTTTTTTTCCACTAAGTAGTATTCCATTTTGTTAATTCAATTTTGGTATTTTGGTAACTAGTTTCTTGAGTTGTTTGTATATTTTGGAGACCAGTTCTCTGTCAGATGTGGGGTTGGTGAAGATATTTTCCCAGTCTGTCAGCTGCCATTTGGTCTTGTCCACTGTGTCCTTTGCTTTACAGAAGCTTCTAAGTTTGAGGAGGTCCCATTTATTAATTGTTGATCTCAGTGTCTGTGCTACTGGAGTTATGTTCAGGAAGCAGTCTCCTATACCAGTTTGCTCAAGGGTACCTCCTACTTTCTCTTCTAAGAGGTTCAGTGTGGCTGGATTTATGTTGAGGTCTTTGATCCATTTGGACATAGGTCTATCTGCATTCTTCTACACACCATCATCCAATTGTGCCAGTACCATTTGTTGAAGATGCTTTCCTCCCCCCCCCCATTGTATTCTTTTAGCTGTACTAGACTTACGTTTTCCAGCTTAGGACAACTCTATTGTAAACTCTGTTATGCCTTCACCCTAGGACTAGGTATGTAGGTCTTTTTGTTCTCGATTTTCCTCTTCTTAGAGCACACTTGTTATTCACTGTTTTGTATATAGTTTTGTATTAAGCCTAAATCTTTTCTTTAGACTAAAAGGGGAATTGTAGTGAGATAGTCATTCTGTGGCACTGACCACGCCCATTGGGGGTGGAGCCATGGGCGGATGCGACCTGTGGAAGGAGGTCAGAGGAAGAGCTGGGGAAAAGCTCTCTTGCCGGTGGGACTGGGACAGGAGAGCATCTGGTGGTACTTGTTGGTGTTCATCTATCTAGGTTGTAAGTTATTTCTCCCTGAATAAACATCTATTTGACCTATTTGCTTATCCTGATCCTTATTTAACCACGATACCCTGGTCTGTTAATAATTATAGTTAGTGCTTCCCAAACTGTATCACCAAAGGAGGCGTTATTGTTATTAGAATTTGATTACAAGCAGGAACAAAACCATAGATAATGAATGACATTTAATGCTTTAAGAGCATGACCATTAATAATGAGTGGCTTCAAAATTCTAAGCAGAGTAATAATATGTAAGAACCAGCATCACAATGCTACTCAGACTCAGAACTTCAGAGCAGCCTTATAACTGCTCAAAGAGAATGGGTATGTAGCTTCCTGTTATGTAATCATTCAAACTTATTGGGCAAGAGTATAGGTTTTCTATCTGTTTATAAATCACATAATAGGAAATGAATAGTTCTGGTGTTTTCCACAAGGAACAAATATGTTGTTTGAAATGTGTGGCCATTTAAAAAGAAACATACTTGCAAATTACAATAATGCTCTCATAGAAATTCACTGAAAATTGCATAGTTTGATTGTTTAAGAAAAGCAGCTACCAATGAATATATTTATGTTTAATTGGAATATTGTGAAGGTTAATGAAATCAAACAACCTTGAAGGGATGTAGATGACAGTCAATACACCACATTGAATATTTAGATGAATATTAAAAGAAAACAACTTGATTCATTTCTGTTTATTCCAATATTCAAAACAAGCTAAACTCCTGGGAATTATTAGACAGACAAATTAAAACAACAGATGGACCTGCAGTTGCTGCATGAGAATGTCTTTTCACAAAGCCTCCTGACAATTTCACAGATTCTAAGGTGTTCTGTTTAATTTCAAATAGAGAACTCTGCATGTTTTCCTCCTACCAGGCTGCAGGTCTCTAAGGGCTGCAAAGAAAATGATTTGAAAACACCATGAAAGTGTGTTCTCAGGCATTTTAGGAGACACATCATGTAAGATAGGTATAAGATTGACTACTTTTTAATGATAGGAAGAAGAAGAAAAATATGTAGGCAATTTCTGTCTCTCTGAGTATAAATCTTCATGTTGGGCATTATGGGAGAAATTACTTTATTTGAACTTAAAACTTAACATGAACTTTAAAGAGAAAATAACAAATCTTTAACCACTATTTAACAACATTCAAAACTTTTATTCCTGTATCAGTGAATTAAATCACTTATTCAAAGATTGTAACACAGACTAACACGTGCATCCCTCTGAAATTTGCCATTAGGGTATGAGAGCTTTAGATGCTATATTTGTATTTTTGAAGCTATTACGGTTGCTCAATAAGGTAACACCTATAAGAAAATTTATGAGAAGATAACTTCTGTGTTTTCCACACAGACAGGCAGACAGATACAGATGCAGACACAGACACAGACACAGACAGACAGACAGACAGACAGACACACACACACACACACACACACACACACATACACACACATACACACACACACACACTACATCATGTATTCAAACAAATTATACATTTGTGGATCTACTGAGCAACAGGTTAAATTTCTAGTCATTTAAATTGTACTAATTGTATGAACACTCGGTAAAGAAGAATTGAAATTTGTGAATGTGCTCATGGATTTATGCTTCCAACAATCAAGTATGGTACTTTTGAGTGCCTCTCCAAATACTACAAAAAAAATTAATTTTCGTATTCCCGAAAGCATCACAGAGGGAAAAGGCAACCTAAATAGTCCTAATTCCAGGAGCAAGGCTCTCACAAAAAAATCTGGGACTCTTCATCACCATTTTTATCCTTGAATTATTTTTAATGTTGAAATGAGGCAATGAGGCAGACAGGACCAATATTAAACAAGCATCTGGCCAACTGTGCAGGCTTTTAAGACCCAATGAAGATGACTACCTGAATATGTTTTTTTGTGTGTGTGACTGTGTGTGTGTGTGTGTGTGTGTGTGTGTGTGTGTTGTGAGTAAAGTATCTCCTGGAGACTGAAATATCCATTCAAGTTACAGGAGAGAGAGTTACAGGTGGTTGTGGTCTCTCAGCTATGCAAGCTGGGAACTTAATTCTGGTTCTCTGAAAGAGCATCCCATGCACTGCACTATGGAGTCATTTCTCCAGCCTTGCAATTTATGTTTGTCAAGATTAGGCTTCTATGATCTCAAACATGGATTATAGTCAGTAATCGTAGTGTGCTTCTTCTGCTGGGAAACTATATGACAATCGCCAATTTCCTGTATGTTTCATCCATCCTAAGATACTGGGATCATGAGAAGCTTGTGGTGCATCAATATCTGTGGAGATTTTGGCTGTTTGACACTGTACAAGGCTCTAGCTCTTCCCCAAATTTCTCCGAAATAAGAAGCAGACCATAAGTACTTTCTGCCTAAAATGTGAACAGCAGCATCTAGAGTAAGATCGATCTTTCAGTCTTCTTTATATTTGCTGATACTTGATTCTCATTATATGCCAGCTGCCATATTACATAGTTTAATATGGTATACTTAGCCTACATGACAAAACATCCTAATATCATGCTCTGCTTCAGCTGCAGATTTGTTTAGGTTTATAATGGTGTCATTTACCTACAGGTAACAAAAATAAATTGAGTTGATCATGTCTCTCTGTCCTCCAGGTATGTTGCCAAAGTCTATTTCTACATTAAAATTTGATACACAAAAGCTTTTACCCCAGGGGATACTATTGTAACAGAAGAGAAATGGCAGGAATTAATACTATGTGGCAAGGAATTGGGAGAGTAGAAATACCAAACAAATGTGAAACCAGAGTAGGCAAAGTTGTGACAGGAAATGAACGTCAGAGAAATGCAGCATGCTATATTTCATTGTTTGTATGTGTGTTTGTGTGTGTGCATGTATGTGTTTGTGTAAGATATTATAATCTATGTAAGCATGATACATATATTTAAATTTACTCTTCAGCAAACTGACTTGTTTATTTTATTGCATCATTATAACTTACAATTAAAGCTTCTATTACCCGCCCCCATACTACATAGATTTCTCAAATATGGATATAAGCTGGCATTCTTAGAAATTGGGGACTGTCAACTGAGGAAACTCTCCTATCAAATTTTCTTGTAGGCAAATGTGTGGGGCATTTTCTTGAAAGGTTATTGATGGGGGAGTATCAATTTCACTGTGAGCAGTGCCACATCTGGGCAGGTGAACTTGGATCATGTCAAAGAACTTGTTGAGAAAGCTATGGGCAGCAACCAGGTAAAGTCTCATTCATCTATGAATTCTGCTTCAGCTCCTACTTCCATGTTCCATGTTTGAGCTCCAGCCCTGACTTTCCATAGGGAAGAACTGTGGTCTGTGGGTTAAGTGATGATATGACCCTTTTCCTTCCCGATTTACTTTTGATCACATCAATGGAAAAGTACAGATGTTAGCATGCATCACAATCATCTATTTTAATTATCAAATTTGCTCCAAAGATATCATGATATGTGAGGATATGGGGACTTGTCTGATGTGTGTTTAAGGTCCTACTTTCAGTTTCTGATCTAATATCCCTGATGGAATTCATAGATTTTCATCTACAACCAGGTTCCAGGTGATGTTCCTGGTGGAAGAATTTAATAGTAACTACTTAAGCTATTTATGTAGAATAAATAGAAGATTTCAGATAGTAATTATTAAATAAATCATGTGGTTAACAAAAAATGAGATTTAATGTTTACTGAACATTTTATTTCAGGCACTAAGTTCCATATCATTTTGCCTTTACACTATCATTAACCTTTTCAATATTTTCCTTTTCATGTTTGTATGTATTGTATGTATGTGTAACTTTCTAAATGCATGTGTGCACATGCACACAGATGCATATACCCTTGTAGAGGTACAAGGTTGATGTCAAGAATTATTCTCTATCACTCTTCCAGCTTATTCGTTGAGGTAGGGTATGTCAATCAAGCTTAGCCTTCTCCAATAAGGCTAGTCTTTGTAGCTAGCCTGATTAAGTATTACTTTTTCTGAGAGGCTTTAACCTTTGGAAGCAGGATATATATATATATATATATATATATATATATATATATATATATATATGTATATATATATATGTGTGTGTGTGTGTGTGTGTGTGTGTGTGTGTGTGTGTGTGTGTGATCATCATGGGCACTGTCTTCAGTTCTATGAACCTAATTTGAGGTCTTCTGCTTCTGCAATATGTAATTTAACCACACAGTAATCTTCTCTGTCCTACAACAATGCTTCATATTATATGATATCCCTTCCTAATTTATGAATAAGAAAAGTGAGGCAATTAAAAGGTTTACAACTTATCTAAGCCTAATGATTACCAACACTAAACTGTATTCTGCCTCCTAAAAGAGGCCTATGTTCTATGAACATATTATTCTCAAGTGTTAGTGAACAAAAGGGCTGGCTGTATGAATTTTATGAACAATCAGATTCCTGGACTTCATATTAAAAGAATTCCCCTCAACATCTTTATAGTAATAACCAGCAAGCTGTATTTCTCACTAGCATTGCATATTTGTGCATAGAAATAAAGCAGTGAAATATTCTGATGGAAGATCACTGAAAGTGGTATCATCCATTTTATCATAATATGACATTATAATGCTTTATTCTTATCTCTACATACTAGATAGACTCCCTAGATCTTTTCTATCACTGCAGAATATGACACGAAATTAATTGAGTTTTCTTGTTTACATATTACACTAACTATTTATACTTTTAACACACTTGGCTTCTATTTATTGTTAAAATGGGTAATACAAAGGCCCCACCATACTTCTTTGCCTGTGGCAGCTGAGCAGTATTCTCAATGTGGATGCGTAGAAGCTTCCCATGGGAGTTCTATTGGTGGATGCCATTTGTTTTAATGGGCTCCTTTGGTTCTAACATAGAGATAAGTTCTAACGGGGATAAGTATCACACGGACGGATTTGTCACCCATAAGGGATATGTCATCAACCATGCATGCAACTACTATTTCAGATCATTTTCCCAATCTAGTTACTTCCCATTGGAATGAGCTGAGCTACCAAGCAGTGCATGTCTTTGGCTGGGCTGTTTCTAACTCTGTATTCTGCTTCCATCCTTTTGCTGAGTTGCCTGGAGGATCACAGATGGCAGTCCTGATGGTTATATCAGTGTGACCAAAGATGGGATTGAGAGCCGAGAGCAAGGGAGCAGAGCAGCAGAGAAGATCACACTCTTCTGACCCCTGCTTCTGCTGCTCAGTTGGAAAAGTCACAACTTATTACTCCAATGATTTTTCTCCAGCAGTCAAATCATTTCCAGAAGAAAATCTACCCAACTGTTTTGTATAAGTAGTTGGGGGAAGTGTGAAGGCAGTTGCTGGAGCTAGAAAAAGACCATCTAGTCATACACCCAACTTATGCAACAAGTCTACAAGTATATCATTACTTCCTACCTTGTGAGCAGCAGGAAATCATGAGAGAAAGCCTCTCACGTGTGTAGGCTCAACCTTGCCAGGAGGGGGAAGGGTTATCCAATGAAGAAGTACATAAGTGAATGAACGTGGTGGTGATGGTGGTAAGCACTACACATGAAATACCACAGAGTCACTGGAAATCAAAAAACCAGGGAGGGATGGCGCTACTTAAACATGGTGCTAAAAGAAAGAGAGCTTCCGTGGAGTATCATTTAGGCAAGATTTTTTTTTAAAGAATAAAACACAAGTACATATGTTAATTATATAGAAGATGAGAGACAAGGAAAATACAGGTTGACTCTCAGAACCTGTAGCATCCTGAGCCTCATAGCAACAAAAGGCAGAGAAGACCAAAAGGAAAGGAGCATTTGAGCCTTGGCAATGAGATCATAAATGTAAATTTACCCTATGCAAGTTTGGAATAATTTTGTAGAACCATTCTACAACTACCACACAAAACTGAAAATGAAGAAAATTAAAAGATGAATGACAGAGAAGTACCCTTAAATTACAGTACTAAAATAAGAATCATTTTAATCTATCACATAGATATCAGTGGAAAAAAATAGAAGTAAAAAAGATCAAACAGGTAGACACAGAGATTTGGAATGTGATTAAGGGTGGCATTTAAAGTCAATGTAGAGCAAACATTTATTAGTAAAATATGATGCCATACCTGGACAGTCATCTGGAAGATGAAACTGGGCTAACACCTCATGCATAGGTGGGAAAACATTAATTTCACATAAAAGAATGCTTGAGTATCTTTTCCTGGTTTTGAGGGGGAAAAATGCTTCATAAAAGCAACTAAAAGGATAAACCACTTCTTTGGCTCACAATTCCAGATTACATTTTATCATTGTGGGGAGGTCAGGATGTAGGAATATGGAGCAGTTAGTGGTGCCACATCCACACTCAAAAGCAGAGATCAATGAATTAGTCTACTCATACTAGAGTTCCGATCAGATCTCCACTCTTAACACAATCCTTAATTTTCTAATCATTTCATGGTACTACTCACAGTGGGCAGATCCTTCTACCTCACCAATAGTAACCACTATTCCCCACAGACATGTCCACAAGCCAATCCGATTTAGAAAATTCCTAATTAAGGCTCCCTTCCAAGTTTATTGTAATTTGTGTCAAGCTGATGATTACAATTAACAAGCTGACAGTTAACTAACAATTAAAACTCAGTGCAAAATCATAAAGTAATTTTAGAAAACAGTTTGGTAGTTTCTTGTAAGGGTATGCATGTTCCTACCATATGACTCATCTGTTAAACTCCTTTCTCAGGAGAAATAAATTTCTTATATGAAGGATAAGAATTTCTATATCAGATTTAATTGACCAAACACAGGAAACATCCAAAATTCCATTCTACTGGTAAGTAGATAAAGAACAAAGGTGAGATTTTACTATGAAGGCCACATAACAACTGAAACATGAGCTTTAATTATATGTCTCACCATGGATAAATACCAAATATATGCTCAAAAGGTGAGTCAAGTCCACAGGATTCTTTTTGCACAATTCTACTTATATGTAATACTGGAAAGACAAAATTATATGACAGGAAACAGAATAGGAATGATCAAAGATAGCAAACAATGGGAAGGACAGAAGAGTTCTCTTTTATGCTCAAAATCAACAGACGCTCAAAGCCAGAATGCTATGCAAATTATATTGCAGTAAATCTGATTGAAAATGCTAATGTGCATTATTAAGCATAAAACATTAGAAGCCAAGTTTGAAGTTTTGTCTTATATTTGATTAAAAAGGCATTTCTGCTAAAGATTCAGTTTAAGAAAAAAAACTGAAAGACTCATTAAATTGTCAAAATACAAATACAATATTGGAAACATTACAAATAATTTCACAGAAAAACATATTCTGTCTAATATAGAGCACTAGAACACGCTCTAGGAATTAATAAGGGAAGTATGGTAATAAAGGTAGTAAATAACATAAAAACATATTTCACAGAAAGTGGTTCAAAATTATGCAATTGATAACTGAATTCTAAAACAAGAGACCTCAAATTAAAACTTTATCCTGAGTTAGTTATTCACCTGCAGTCTGATAAAAATACAAAACACCGCTTGGAATAAGACAGAAGACAGTGATCACACATTTTATGCAGAATTGAAGGCCTGGGTAGCTATGGCGGATACTGATCAATATAGGACATTAGGACTACAAATCAATATTAACATTATTATAACTAGGTAATCTACCTCACCTTTAGGAATTTATCCTTTTCACCACAACTATATATTTGTGCAATGAAAATATGTACAAATGTAGGTTCCAAGGCAATGGCTACAGTGATAATGGCAGCCTTTATTGGTACTTATCATTGGATATACCCAATAGTCATATGCCAGAAACTCATTTCTTGCAACCACTTCATCAGCTATGTCCTATTGTTTCACATTACAAATGGGAAGCAAGTACAGAAAGGTGGTTAATCGATCCTAGATTTAACAAGTGCTTGATAGGAATTGACAACCAGACTGCATTACAAAACAATTAGAAACTATAATAGAAATGTAGATAGTTAATTTCTTAGGCTGGACTTCTCTGCTGAGAATGAACAAGCTTGTCTTGGACCTGCAACAAAAGACCAGACCAAATCTTAAGTGTGAAAAACCTGGGCTTGCCAGCAGGGAAGGCATATGGCAGGAGCATGAGGCAACTGGCGGTGTTGTGGCCAGAAACAGAAGGGAGAATACTTATCCTCGGCTAACTTCCACCTCTTTATTCACTCCATGACCATAGCCACTAAATGCTACTGTGTACATTTATGGTGGGTCCTGCACCTCAGGTAACCTTATTTTGATAATTCCTATCAGACCTTTGCAGAGCCTTTGTCAACTAGCTGATTCTTAGAGTCTGTCTAATTGACAATGTTAAACATCCCAGAATGTGTCAGTAGTGGCAATTTTATGTCAATTGAACACCAGGTAGAGTCATCTAAGGGGAGGGAACCCAAGTGGAGAAGATGCTTCTGTAAAATGGGGTATTGGCAAGACGGTAGGGAGTTTTCCTAATTGGTGATTCTTAGCATAGGGTCCAGCCCTTTTGGGGGTGACACCACTGGGCTGATGATGCTGGCTTTGTTAGCAAACAAGCTGAACCAACCACGAGGAGCAAGTCAGGAAGCAGCGTTATTCCACCGTGTATGCATCGCATCACCCTCTTACAGATCCCTGCCCCTTTTGTGTTCCTTTCTTGGCTTCTATCAATGGACCCTAATTGAGGGTCTGCAATCCAAATAAAGTATTTCCTCCTGAACTTGCATTTGGTCATGGTGCCCTATGACACTGTCATACATAAATATTGGAAGGCTTTCAAAATATACCTGCCAATGTGAAAGGAAAGATACAAATGCATGTTGTGTCCTGTGTTAGTTACCACTTGGAGAAAAGTGAGTGAACAACAGCCACATCTGTAATTTTCTTGATGTTTGCTAAAGCATTATTTCTCCAGGCATGGTGATACATTTCTCCTGGCATGGCGGTACTCTCATAGACATATTTACTTCTGTAGAGTGGTAAAAGGACTCATGTTTTGTATGAAGTGTAGAAATGTATACTAGGAATTAAATAAATTAATGGAAATTAATATTTATCCAAATACCATGAAAACGAATGGTACTTAGATGGGAACTCTTCCCGTAAAGGAGAGTCATCTTCTTGACAGTAAGAAAACAATCATACAAACAATCACACATGTTGTCAATGTACTTTGCCACCTGTCATGTCTATAGAGTACACTTCTGATTAATGCTCAGGTGATCAGAAATTAGCATGTATAGCTTTCAGACTCAATTGACTAACAGAGACAGGAGGGGAGGAGAGACTTAGCAGTAGCAGAACTTGAAAACTCAAAGTAATAATAACATTCACTAAAACTGTCCCAGTTTTAAGATAAATTCTGTAATAGTTCATGGATAAATTTACTATGTAATTCTAGAAAGATGACTAAGAAGATGGCTATTCTATCATGAAGAAACTCAAAGTCTAGTCTCAACTAAGGTCATAGAAATTCACAAAGTGAGATGGTGGCAGTAATCACCATTATCCTTACAGCTCAGTGTAAATAAAATACTATACTGGAGGCATAATTTAGCATCATAGAAAAAGTTTAATTTAATGAATTTAGCTCCATCAAGATTGCAGGTAAAGGAAAGGCTTCAAAGGGAATACCACAATCAGATTGATTCATGACACACTCAAAAAGAGACAGGCAATTTTAGAATAAAAGCCACTGTATGGAAAAGAATGCAGCCATGGGAAGAGTTAGCAAAGTATGATCACATGGACTTCATTCAAACTCAGGCTAACGCAGGACTAAATGTATGAGTACAAAGTGAAAGTGTTGCCAGTAACTTACCACCATGAGCATGAATTAATCCAATTTACTCAGCAAAAATGTTCAGAAAGTCCACACACAGTTTTTTATTTGTCTAAAGAGTTTGTTAGTACCACTCTTAAACTTTGAGTCCAACTAAATTATAAGATCAGTACATTCAACTTAAAAAAAATATTGCATTAAATTATCAATATTATCATATTAAAATCTGAATAGTTACAAACTTACCCACATATTTCAGAAGGCAATACAATAAAATGCAAAAATTATTTCCTTTTTTAAGTGATTGAAAAATACATATAAGCATTTTCCCATTCATTTGAGAAATTTAGATATGAATAGATAATAAGCCATGCTAAAATTCTCTAATACTTCAGCATTTTTTATCTTTTCTTTATAACCTATTTTAGAGTAGATTGCATATACATTTCTCAGAAATCAATTAAAATATTGCACTTAAATCTCTCTCTAAATCTCTAAATACCAAATATACATATAAAATAAAGACAGATCACTCACAATACTTTATCAATTCATTTCTTGCAAGGTTTGGACCCTGTAGAAACACTCAGTAGGTTTTCAGTTCATTCGGTTCATTTTAAGTTGGAGTTATGTATTTAAACATTCAAACTAACTCTTATTACTTGGCTATTACTGACAATGAATAGCCTCCATTGTTTTCCTGTTGAAAATAAGCAGCCTAGTTCCAAATTTCGAAGACCCAATGATGCCTTACAAACAAATGTACTGTAATAGTTTAATAAGTTGTTCTATCATACTTGTGATGTGGGAATGCCCATCAGTATCTTTAGAATATGTGCTACTTTTATTGGTTGTTAATAAAACTGTTTTGGCCCATGGCCAAGCAGAACAGAGCTAGGCAGGAAATATAAACAAAGATATTGAGAAAAAACAAACAAAACAAAAACAACAGATTCACCATGTAGCTGACAGGGAAGCAAGATGTGACTTAACAAGCCATGAGCATGGTGGTAAAATATAAACTAAATGGGTTAATATAAGTCTGAGAGCTAGTCAGTAATATGCCTGAGCCATTGGACAAACAATTTTAATTAATATTAACCCTTAGAGTGGTTATTTGATAAGTGGCTGTGGGGACCAGTGGGTGGGATGAGAAACCTCCAACTACATACTAGTGTGAATTTATGAAATCCTTATGATGCAATAAGGTAAGAATTATCTCCTTTTATCCATATACTTACAATTTGTCTTTCCTGCCATAGAGACTTTCACTGCAATATATGAAGTTTTCTACCTTTTTTGTTAACTCTGTCTTTTCATCTGAAAATAGAACACAATGCTTTAATTATTACTTTCCTGGGTAGGTAAATTTTTAGCTCCACAACCTTTTGGGGAACCTAATTTCATATCTGCAGTATAGCTTACTATACTTTCTCTCTAAATGTTGGCATTGGTGTATCACTCTGATGATAATGGATTTATCAGTCAGAACACTATCAGTGTTCAATGAGTAGTTCATAAAAATTTTGTTTCAATGCTGAATTTAAGGTGCTCCCGCTGATTGTGACTCAACATTCACAAATGTTTAAAAAAAAACATGTGAGATCTTATCTAGTATTTTAAGCTTTCTTTTAAAAGGAAAGTGGGGTAATAACAAGTATGGTGTATTTTCTGTTCTTATATTAGAATAAAACACACACAGTAATAAATACGGAATGTGGTCATTTATGCACTGACCAATTATTTCAATTTTAAATATTTAAACTTAAAGCTTTGAAGTACAGATCATGTATTCTAAAGTCAGATCCATCACCAAAGCTTGATATTTAGGGCTACTTTTAATCTGACAGTTTAAGAACTGCCATACCATATTTCTGCAAGCCTCATAGCTAATTCACTGACCCATTCTCAGGATGATGGTATTCATAGAAATTTTCGTGTAGAGATATGAGAAATGGTTCAATAGGTATCTGTGACTGCTGTCTTCATCTCTTGTTTCTGTTGCCCATATACATACTGTTCAATACACTTTTTCTTTTCAATTAAAAACAACTGGACAATAGCTTTTTTAATTCTTATTAATGGTAAAGTCCTCATTTTCCCTTTCAATTCATGAATTTTAAAAAAAACATAATTCCAAAAGGATATTACTACTCATCATCTGATTCTTTTCACTAACCTATAGTTTATTCAAATGGATGAAGATGAAGTTGTAGTTTATTGGAAATGACAATATAAGCATCAGTGTTACTAAGAGATAACAATAAGACAATGAATTGGAAGACAGTTTTGATTATTGGATTATTAAGACACATAGAAATATAAACAGGTTCCTTGCTGTAGTTAAGTCTTAAAGTGTGGTCATATAAATAATCGTGTTCTTTCTAAATTAATTTTAAATCTTTAATTTTAATAAATTTAGTTCAAATATAATTACATCACTTCCTCTCTAACCTTTCTTCCTTCTAGGCTCTTGAATGGCCCTTCCAATTCCTTTCATATCCCCAGCCCAAATAACATCATTTTCTTTTATATTTATTGTTTTATTCATACATTGACATATAAGCACAACTTACTGAGTTCATTTTTGTTGTAATTATATGAGTTCATGACTGACCACTTTGTATTGGATAACCAACCACAGGGTATATCCCTAGGACAGACTATTTTTTCCTCTCTTAGAACTCATTAGTTTAGTTCCTTGTCTAGGCTTGGAGCAGAGTGAGATTTCTAAATTAGCATATCAATTGACATTGCCCTTGTTCGGGTCTTGTTTATGCAGCGATTTTTAGGACAGTTTCACAGCAGAGTTCCTGAAATTCTGGCTGCTCAGTCTTTCTTAGTGTTCCCTGAGCCATAACTACAGGAACTATATGTAGACTTCTCCACTGAAGCTGGGTCTTCATGATCACTGTGTTCAGTTGTGGTTGTCTCTGATGTCCATTTGCTATAATGAAAGACATTTTTGATGAAGGGTGGTAGCTGTACTTATCTGTGGGTAATAGGATAAGGTTGAGTATGTTGTTAGAAATTGTGCCAGTACGGCAAGGTGGTGGTAAGAGACACTTTTCTCTAGCACTGAATAAATATTCGTAGGGTAATGAGGGTGGATTAGTGATAGTATAAAGAAATTTTTGTGGGAGTATATCATATTAGTACATACACACACAAACACACACACGTATGTATCTATGATCACTCTACAGTCACAAGCTCTGATAATGTGTTTACTTTGTAGCTCCAGTCTAATTAATTCCAGATGAAATATCTCTAGTGTGTCTATAAAAACAAGCAGGGCCTAGTCTGATGAACAGGGATCACATAGATTATTCTCAAGAGGCGAAAGTGTGCATCATTCTGTCTTTTCTAGTTTTCTCTTTGGATGATGGATACAAGGTGGCACCCAGAGGAAAAAGAATAATTCCCTAAGCATGTAATCAGAGCTGGCCAGGGTGAGCAAATGCTAGTGATGGGAATGCAGTTCCTTCATCTCTTCCATAACGACACAAATTGCATTGTTAAATAGAGCCAATGTGACCTCTGTTCTGAGCCTGTACTTTTAGAGTTCGCTGGTTGCTGATTTTCTGAACTTGCCTTTCACATCAATTACCGATGCTTGGTCCACCAGGCTCAAATGTAATTAAAGTTAAAATCAAACTTTGATCCTCTACTATTCTGTGCTGCTTCCAAGACCTGAATTCCCTGAATTAGCATTAAAGTACAGTATGTTAATTATGTGAGTATTACATGGTTAAAAGGGATCACTGTTCAGTTTCAACTGTAATCACGAAGTACCTATTTGACACTCAGATGAAAGAGAGGTAAATGTTCCTTAGGGTGCATTTAAAACAGCTCTTACAACCTTGTACTTGAACCCTAAGTCTACAAGTACTTTCTGCTTGGTTGCATTACATTTTTTATGAATAATATCCTGTAATTAATGGTTGCTCCATTTGTTAAGGCATAACCTGAAGTAAAGATAATACTTGTGTCCCAATATCACAAGAAAACAATTATAATTGGAATTTGTTATCCAAAATTTGTAGTTTTGAATAAAGCGTTGTTGTCGAAAAATAGTGATTTTGGTTTTGAAGGAATATAGTGAATACATGGAAACCACTATAAAATAATCATCAGTGTAGAGCTGTAGATATTCTAGGAGGTAGGTAGAAAATGCTGAGGTGTCACCAAGAAGAGGTCACAGACCTGTGTGTTGCCTGGATGTGTTTGAACTTACCTGCATGTATATTCAATTGTGTTGTTTGTTTTATTTTCTTTTGACCCCAAGTTAAATGTCCCTTTCATGAAGCATGAAACACAAACAGGATAGATTGAGGTCTTTGTTGTCAAATAAGGATTGCTCATTTTTCCCCATAATTCCTTCATATATTTATTTCAATTTATACTAATGTCATTTTTACATACCAATCCCAGTTCCTCCTCACTCCTCTCCTCCTGCTCTCCTCCCCTCCCCCCCCCCACCTTCTATCTGCCCCTATGAGAGGATAAGGTCTCCCCTAGGATGTCAAATAAGTCTATCTCATACCCTAGTTGAAGCAGGATCAAGGCGCCATGGCCCCATGTCTAGGCTGAGTAAGGTATCTCTCCATAGAAATGGGCTCCACAAAGTGAGTTTAGGCATTATAGTTAGATCTTGGTCCCACTGCTATTGAATTCATATAGCCAAGCCACACTGCTGTTCTCTGTATTCAGGGGCCCTAGTCCAGTCCTACACTAGTTCCAGTCAGTTGACAATGTGGAGTCAGAGATCTCTTACAAGCTCTGGACAGCTGATTCTGTGAGTTTCCCCATCATGGTCTTGGCAACTTTGTTCACATGATTGCTGCTCCCTCATTTCAATTGTACTCCTGGAGGTTGGTCCAATGGTTAGTTACAGATCTCCCCATCTGCTTCCATCTGTTTATGGAAGAGGAATCAAGATTATCTGGGGTTGTGGATTTTAAGCTGGTTATATATTGTTTTTTGTCTGGTACAAACAAGAGAGTGCATGCTGTATTTGTCTTTCCAGATCTTAGTTACCTCACTCAGAATGCCTTTTGTTTGTTTGTTTTTGGTGTTTTTTTTTCTGTTCATTTGATTATAAATCTAAAGTTATCATTGTTTCTTATTCATGAGTAGTACTCCATTGTTTAAATGTGCCATATTCTTCCTTTGAGGGACATCTAAGTATTAGTTCTTCTTTCAAATTCTGGTAGAATTCTGTGCAGAAACTATCTGTGCAAAACTATTGTTTTGTTTGGTTTGGTTTGGTTTGATTGGAAACCTTTAGATGAATGTTTCTATTTTCCATGTTGCTTATTTTCAAATAAAATTCTTAGTGAATATAAGACCACTTAAGATACTTGCATAATAATTTCAAATTATATTGGCTGAGAGACACTACCACAAAAAATAACTTCATTGGTATTCTAGCCAAGATGATATCAGTCAGAAAAGACCACCTAAGATAAATTCTTGGGCTTATATCAGAAAGATATTTTAATAAAGAACAACTGTGTGCGTATGTGTGTGTGTATGTGTGTGTGTCTGTACATATGTACATGCTTTTAGGTGTTCATATTCAAGTATGTATATAGAAGACAGAGGGTAAACATCAGGCTTTTTATTCAAATTGCTTTACACCTTAATTTTTGATGTGGCTTTTCATTGTCTTAAAACTCATTAATTAGGCTAAGCTAGCTGCCCAGTGAATCTTCTAGGGATTTTCCTGTCTCCACTGCCCTAGTCCTGGAATAATCAAATAATCATGCACCATGAAATCTGGCTTTTTAACATGGGATCTGAAGACTAAATTCAGGCCCTCATTCCTGGGATGCGTATACTTTACTGACCAAGCTATTTCTGCAGCCCAGCTAATTATACACACATGTGTACACACATACATATATATATGTTTGCTTATAATTATTTTATAGGTCAGCTTTTGTATGTGATAATGTTTGACTGCATATGTGTACCATGCATATTCCTCGTGCCTGTGGAGGCTAGAAGAAGGTATCCTATGAATTCAGATGATTGAACCAAAGTTCTGCAATATCAGCAAGTGCTCTTAACCATTAAGCCATCTCTCTAGCACCATATTCTTTATATAAATATGCTCCAAAATTATAAGATATATTTTCTGCTAATCTTATTTTTATTTGTCCAGTTCACAAGTAAGTTAATGCGAAATTAAATAAACTATAAGGTTCCACATTGACTAATCCAGTTTTCCATGGGGCTTGATCTTTTTCAAAGCAGAACATCCTGCTTACAAGAGGGCGCTAGAAGGAGAACAAGAAAAGAGATACCTTAAAAGAGGGAGTCATTATAGGTTTAAAGAGAACTCTGGAGCTAGAGAAACATCCAGAGATCTACAAGGATGACCCCAACTAAGAATCTAAGCATTAGTGGAGAGGCTACCTTAAATGCCCTTCTGCTATATTGAGTCAACCTTATATGCCATCCTAGAGCCTTCATCCAATAGCTGATGGAAGCAGACACCCACAACTAAACACTGAACTGAACTCCTGGAATCCATTTGTAGGTAGGAAGGAGGGATGAGAAAAGGGGTAAGACCATGCTGGGGAAACCCATAGGAACAGCTGACCTGAGCAAGTGGAAGTTCAAACATCCCAGTCTGTCAGGTAGCATTGAACCAGGTCTCCTGAATGTGAGTGTAAGTTAGGAGGCCTGGCCAGTCAATAGGGCCTCTGACAGTGGAACTGGTATTTATTCCTAGTGTACAAGTGACCTTTGGGAACCCATTCCCTATGAAAGGATACTCTCTCAGCCTGGATACATGGGAGAGGGCCTAGGTCCTGCCCCAAATGCTGTATCAGACTTTGATGATCCTTCATGTGAGTTCTCACCCTCCCTGGGGAGTGGATTCAGGGTGCAATGGGACATTGGTAGGGGACATGGGAGGACTCAAGGGAGAGGGAACTTGCAATGGTATGTAAAATAAGATTGTTTTTAATTTGAGTAAAAATGTATTTGGAAAAAACCAAAAAACTTCAAGTTCTCAGTAGAATATATGAAGCAAAAATATTAAAAATGGCCTTGTGAACTTATAGTTGGCATTTGAATATTACTTATTACTCTTGTACATTTTCAATTGCTATGTTTGCAATCATTAGGTTATTTTATTTGAAATTATAGAAAGCATAAACTTTCCCTCAGATATGAAATATTGACTGATTTGTATAAAATGTTAGTTTGCACTATAATTTCCTAAACTCTATTTGTCTAGTCTAACTCAAAAATTTTCATGGCACATAGTGGTCAGTAAATTTCCTTGAATGACTCTTTGATTATAAAATATATTGAAAATAGCATAGTGTGAAATCCAAAGATTATAACATGCTTGAGCTATATGACTTTGAGAAAATTATGTAACTGCTTTGGACTTCAAACCCATTGTCTCTTAATAATACCTCCTGCCAGGACTGCTGTTGAAATATAAAACATCACAAATCATACAGGGTGTGGTTCTACATAGGAAATGATGTAAAACTTGTAATTAGATGCTTCCTCAAAAAACACAGAGTGCATGGTCCTACAGAGGAAGTGATGATGATTTTTGGTTAGATGTTTCCTCAGTTTTATTCACACGGGTAAGTAAGCAGCAAAAGCTCAACCAGGATGGTATTCATGGAACACCTTTATACTTAACATATATCATATGTTTAATCGAAATTACCATATGGTGACAATCCATAAAGTTGTATGTTGGTTCATTATTTTAAAAATTGATGAGGACAACAGTCATTACTATGAAACTCCTGTAATATAGATGTAGAGTTATATAGATTTAAAGAAAGTTTTATAATGAATGGTTACTCATTCCTTGATATTTTGTTTAGAAAAGTATTACACATCGAGAAATGACTCAGGTGATATAGAAAGACTATTTCATAAGAGTATGACACTATTTCAGGAATTTAGGTTGAGCCACATAAGGTTTAAATAAGTCACTCAAGCCTACCCCTCTCAGTCTTCTCTCTGGGTAGGCATTATCAGTACTGTAGGAATTTCTGAGAACTACCAGCCCACAATGTGCCCAGTTCTATAACATGGCACATCTGAGAACAACACATATTTCTCCTAAGTTCAAAGATCTGCCCATTACTGATGGGAATGTCTCTATATACTAGATGCTAGTAGGACCAATTTGACTAGCTTAGCAGAACACAATATAAGGTTCTGTCTTGGCCAGTGGCTTGTCCAGGCTCACATAAGAACAACTCTGAGAAAAGTATAAAATTATGGGTGAAAATCAACTCAGAAATCATAATATACGAATCTAGGAGTAATAACAAGGCATTCTAATGATAACAATAGTGAATTGAAAACCTGTACCTTTATCTTTATACTAATCTAGAATGTGTCATTTGAATTTTCAATATTGCTGTAGAAGAATTAACATCAGTGTTATATTTCAGAGGATTGGAGAGAAGCAACAGCACAGCAAACATGGATCCCCAGACAAGAGAGCAAGAATGGTCAGAACTGAGACTCCACCTGATCCTATTTTGGCTTCTTATCCTTGCTCCAAACAGTCATTGTAATTGTTCATGGGACTGCTTTTTAAAGTGTCAACCAAGTTTGATTTCCAGGCTCTTGGCATGAAATGGTAAGCCAAATGTCTAGGATTCTTCAAGCGTGGAAGAAACCTAAAGGCAGAACTTTGTTTTCTGAGAGTCCAGATCCAGGTGATTAACAAATTACAAGCAAGCCAAGCCTGTTGGCTATACCCAAAAGAAACATCAGCTTCTCCACGTCAGTTGTGGAAGAGAGAGCCAGCTTTGTTGCTGCCAGGGAAGATACAGTTGGATACAGAAAGGGTGCAGCTTTCCATTCAGGCATGCTTGCCTTCCTTCCACATAGCATGCATGATTACTTGGCTAAAATGGCATAGCCTTATAAAGTGGAATAATTGATTGAGTGTGACCACAGGTACTGCCTAAATTTTTTTAATTCTTCTTCAGGCTCCATAACAAAACACATATAACAATAGTTGGGCACAACTCTAATGCTCACAAAGTATTTTCTCTAAGTCATACATTCAGAAGGACACAGTCCATCCTCCAAAACTACTGGACACCATGGATTTGCATCTTTTGATAAAAAGACATGTAAAAAATGCCACTTGTAGTTGGAAGATTTTCTCCATCTTGCCCTATCCCACTGGGCCAATGTCTCTCCTACCTGCCAGGTCCTTCATCCACTTATGAAATACTCTAAGGCCTAATATTAAATACAATTTTTGTTCAATGGCTCAGACATATTACCTGGTAGATCTCCCTTATAAATGAACCCATCTCTACTAATCTCTGTAATGTCACAAGGCTGTGGCTAACAAGTAATGCTCCAGTTACTCCCCTACCGCAGCTACGTGGCATCTTCTTGACTTAGTCTTCTTTCTCTCAATAGCAATGTTGGATTTCCTGCTTAGCTGTATTTTGCCTGGCCATTGGTCAAAACAGCTTTATTTATCAACCAATAAACGTAACAGGTATTCACAACACACAGAAAAACATCCCAAATCAAGCAGCTGTCAGTCATATAAAATTGAGTCAGTTACCTAGTATTAGCACATTTGAATAGATGCCATGCTGTTGGACATAGATTGCTAGACCATCAGTCGGGTAAAATGAAGTTGAATGTCTTCACATGAAGACTTAATATGTTCACCTCTCTTTCCTCAAAACTTATTTATAGCAGTTATAACTCAAAAAATAATACTTTTTATCTTGCATGTCTGAAAACCAGAGAGATATATGAGTGCACATGTGCAAGTGTGTGTGTGTGTCTTTACATATGTGCCCTGGTGTGGTCATGCATATTACAGAGTGAGAAGGCAAGCAGACAACCCTACCCCCATTTCCCATTACTGTGGAGGGAGAGACTGGGATGTTTGCCACTGCATTTACCTTTTATGTGGGATCTGGGATTCAAACAAAGCTTGTTAGGTTTGGCTAAAAAGAATCTGGCACAAGAACCATCTCCTCCAACATGAAATAGTACTATAAAACAAGGAAAGCTCTCTCAAATATACTACAAAGGAAAAGGTATAGCATCTCCAGAGATGGCTAATGCTATTTTAATGATTTTTATACTTCACTCACACAGGGATATGTGATCACAGATATGGATCCTCAGTGTGTATTCACCCACATGCGGCAATTCATAAATAGTTCTGGATGGCTGTCTGCATCAAAACTAATATAAAAAGTAGGATGCAATGATGTGACTAAATAAATTTCTTGAAGAAATCCATATCACATCTATTCTACACTCCTGTGTTTCTTAGTGGCATTTCTGGATTTTACCAACACAGCCCAGACAGATGTTTTTCTTCAATTTCTTCATAAATTTACTATCTCTTTAATAAGTGTATAGGCATATAAAACATTGTATCTGGGTTATGTTTTTGTTTTGCTTCACCCATCTGTAATCAATGTTATACTTTCTCTGTAAATCAGCTCTTATATTAATTGTACTCCTCGATCCAGCCCCCCCCCAAAAAAAAAAAAAAAAAAACACTCACAGAACTAATTCCCATTTTCATGGAGCTAACACTGGGCAAAGGGGATCTTTTTCTCTTTCGAAATCACACACAAAATCAATATTATTTTAACTTACATGTAATTTTCTATGTTTCAGAGAACTAATGTGTAGACTATTCATAGAATAAAGGAATAAACTAAGCGGGAGACCATCTTCCAGGTGCTTTGATGTCACCATAAATCACAAATGAAAAACCACTTTTGAAAGATACAGTTCAAAATGCACCTTAGCATTTTTCAGAGGAATATCACAAAAGTGCCATGTGACTGTTACATTCTACCAGATGTGCTTTTGCCAGGAAAAGGACAATAAACCTTCAGATATGCATAGACATGCTTGCCCCCCTTCCAAACAGATTGTGTGCTTGCTTGGCTAAAAAACGAAGGACCTGTAAATCAGGATAATTGATTGAGTGTGACTACGGGCACTGCCAAATTTTTGAACCCTTCTTCAGGCTCCATAACAAAACACATATAACAATGGCTGGGCACAACACTAATACTCACAATTGGGTTTCATGAGCTAACTGAGAAATGCAACCTTCTGGTTTCAATTTTACAGTTCAGCTCTGCCAGATGGAGTAGGAAGAAAATAACACGTGTAATTAAAATCAATGAAGTTATATCAACCACAAACACATATACAAAAGGAAGAAAAAAAAAAGAAGGGAAAAAAATGTAATCACGTATTTTCCACATCCATAGTCCAGTTTAAAAATCTATAGATATAAACTTAGGATCCTTGGAGAATCTCAGGCAAGATACAAAGTACTTCTGATAGCATAAAAACAGAAGCTATGATTAGGGAAAGAGTCCTAAAGTAACTGATGGAGCAAAACAGAAAGTAGTGAAACAATAATGGGAACTTGGAGAGGCAAAGTTGCCATCAAGAAATAAATGCAACCATGGCAAGAAAGGGTAAGCTGAATGCTAGTGTCCACAAAACACCAGCAGGCACCAAACGCCTTGTTAGTTCTTCTTAGGGAGAGGATTTACATACAGAACAAAGTCCCTTTTCTGAATTATTTAGTGTAGTATGGTCACACAAATAAACAATAACAGCTGGCAAAGAAAGCTGTCCTTCCATGTATCAGATAACTCGATAAGAGCACAGTGAGAGACATCACCACCCATGTAAATAGGCTTCATATCGACATGAAATCCCATTTATTTTACAAGTATTTCGAAAAAGCTTTGCGTTCCAACAAACACGCTTTAACCTGCTCCTCATACACAATATCGTTTGCTAAGAGTTTTTCTAAAATTCCATTGAAATGGTCCAACAGGTAGATTTAATAACAATCAAGTGCTATTGGCTGATGAAAATGGTAGGGAGTTTATGAAAAACTTGGAACTATGCAAGGCTAAGACAGTCTCAAACTAATGGGAGAAGAGTGTGAAAGAGCAGACTGGGAATAACTACAGGAAGCAAACAGGCTGCATGTGTTTGTAAGTGCTACAAAGGCCATGGGAATCTGACACTGGAAGATAGCAATTATAAGCTAAACAAAGACAAATGAACCTACCAAGTTAGGACCAAGACATGGAACGCATACAAGCCTATAGGTATGAAGGAACAACTTGCAATAAATAAGTCAAGAAACCACAGCCCAGCTGTAAACATACAGAAGCCTCTAGCTATCAATACTTTTGTCTATACAATAAGGAAACTAAGAGTGCCTAGAAATATTTAAGACCAATTAAGGATTATTCCAAAGATTTTCAAAGTATATCTGCAAAAATATGCAGATAACTTTAGAGCTTCAAAAGGGAACAGCAGAGACCAAACAGAGAAAATACAGTGTTATGCTGAGCTGAATAAAGGCAGAGTCTCCATCAAGCATAACAAATTAAAACAAAACAAATTAAAAAAAAAAAAAAAACTCAAAACAAAGCCTAACCCTCACACTGGCCATGCGCTGAAGCAAAACTCTGCACAGTGGGGGGGGGGCACCCTGCTAGATCCCACATAAGGCACGAACCACACCCACATTAGCCACAAACCACATCCGTTTTATCTACTTATTATTTTTCTTATTTCACATATCTATCCCAGTTCCCTCTCCTTCGCTCCCTTCCATATCCCCCTATACTCCATAGGGAGGGGAGCGCCTTCCAGAAGGGATCATCAAAATCTCTCTAGGCATTTGGAGTAGGGATTAGGCCCTCCCTCCAGCCTCTAGGCTAAGGGAGTATCCCTCCATGGAGAATGTGCTCCCAAAGTCCTATCGTGCACCAGGGATACATCCTGGTCCCACTGTCAGAGGTCGCTTAGACTGCCCAGGCCTTCTAACTGAGACCCACGTTCAGGGGGTCTGAGTCAGTCCAATGCTGGTTTCCCAGCTATCAGTCTGGGGCCCATGAGCTCCCCCATGTTCAGGTCAGCTGTCTCTGTGGGTTTCTGTAGCCTGGTCTTGACCCCTTTTCTTATTAGTCCTCCCTCTCTGCGTCTGGATTCCAGGAGTTGAGCTCAGTGTTTAGCTGTGGGTGTCTGCTTCTGTTTCCATCAGCTACTAGATGAGGGCTCTAGGATGGCAGATAAGTTAGTTATCAATCTCATTATCAGGGAAGGCATATAAGGTAGACTCCACTATTGCTCAGATTGTTAGATGGGGCCATCCATATAGGTCTCTTGATATTTCTCTAGAGTCAGTTTTCTCTTCAAACCTTTAATGGCTCCCTCTATTACAGTATCATTTATTTATTTATTTGCTCTCTTCTATTTGTCCCCTGACTCAATTTTCCTAGTCCCATATGTTCTCCTCCCCTTCTCTTTCTCCTAACTCCCTCTCCCCCCAGCCAGTCACAATATGCTCAGGAGATCTTGTTCCTTTCCCCTTCTGTGAGGGACCTTGTTAGGTTCCTCCTTGTATCCTAGTTTCTCTGGCACAAACACCCGTTTTCACTGAGATCTTCTATTGAGCTGGGAAGAAAAGTTAAAATGGTTGTTTTCCGGCTCAAGCAGAAAACAGCAGCAAACAACGTTACCGGTGTTACTTTTAAGAGGAGAAAGGAGAGGCCTGTGTTAGATGGGCTAGGATGCAGTAGTAAAGGAGACAGGAAATAAGGGGATAGGGTGAAGGGGACAAAGGAAAGGAGGCATGGATATTTGTCCTTAATTACAAAGGATTTCCTCCGGATAGAAAGGAGACAGATCTGGTACATAGGCAAATGGTGGTTTATGAAGGTCAAGGAGAAAAACTTATATTAGGATGGGATGTTTAATTGTAACTGGGCATGTTATTTAGGTGAACCAAAGAGGCTTCTGATTGCTGGACTTTAATAGGTGGAGTTGGGTAGTCAGCCTCGAGAGAAGGAAGTGGCCACATAAGGGACTAGACCTTGGTCAGTAGCTTTAGGGATGCAATCTAATGAATTTTAGGAAGGCAGAGGGAATTGGTGAGAAGGGCTAGACCTGCCAGGACCACATGCTTTAAATTGTAGGCATTAGCTAGATTATGTAGCACTGACAGGAAAAACGAATCATTTGACCAGTTTAGTGTTGCCCATACAACAATGTTCAGAGAATGTAGGTTCCAAATGTAGGGATTCCAAATGATAAAGATAACAGAGCCCCATGAGCTATATCAAAGACACTTGCCCTAAGGCACCACTGTGGGGCTATGCACTGTTACACACTAGGACATGCTGTCAAGCTCTGTTATAAGCACTTGAGAATATTGCTTTTAGTCTAAGAGTTATTTAAGCAGTCTCTAATGATGATTTTTTTTTTCCTGTGAATGGATGAAATCATCTGGGAACATGCTTTAGTTCTCTGTCTGAAAGTGGGTAGAACCTTTCCTTATGCTTCAAGTAAGGACTTTTCATGGCAGCCCAGTTGTGTCTCATGTTGTATGACTACTCTGAGAGCAGTCATTCTCCGGAACTAATGCAACAGCCTGTACTCCTGAGGCTGGAGGCAGCCCTTCCAGTCATGACTACTCCAGATGGTCACATTGACCTTGAAAGCAGAACAGTAGGTAATCAAGGGGATAAAGTACCAGGTGATCTACAACTATTATCACCCAAGGGGGAGAACCGCCTCAGTAGGACTGTGGTTGGTCTGAAATCAAACATTGTCATTGGTTTCAATGGTAGGTCTATGGCTGATGTACTTGAAACTTTTCTGTGATTGGTGTGAAAGCGGCCATTCATTTGCATGTCACACCCATACCACATACCCCTGGCTACCATGTTCTGAGCAATTACAGAGACGATGGGCTTAACACAGATCGAGATGAAGGACGGAATAAAGGACAGACATACAGACAGAAGTGCAGAAAAGCTTGCATGTGGAAGGTACCACCTGTAGCCAGAACCTTATCAAATTCAATTTAGAAATTTGAGTCGAGGAGGCAGGTTCCTTGAAACAGGAAGCAGTGGTAGCAACTCTCTGTGGATGGTCTCTGTCAGGGAACAATCTGAGGCTGGAAACATCTCTAAAAAGGAAGGTGTAGTTGACAGTTTCTACATATGTGTTAATATTCTTACTGGAGCAGAACTTTACTTGGAGAAGGCTTTACCTGTCTCTGTGACCTGAGTCATTGATACTTGACATAGTTGTATTCATGGCAATAACATACATTCAGCGAGGAAGTAATCTGCTCCCTACACCTATCTATTTGACAGGGCTGTTTATCTCACTTTAAAATAATGTCTATAAGGTGTATATGTATGTATATATTACATATACAATGTGCATACCCAAACAGGATCATGCGGAGGCCAAGGCTGACACCTGCATATCTTTCTCAATTTTTTCTCCTCTCTTCTTTCCTTTCTTCATTTGTTCCTCTCTTTCTTTTAATTCTTTGGTAGGCTCTCATTGACCTGTAGTTCACCATTGGAGCTAAGGATGCTGCTCAAGAAGCCTTCAGAATCTCCCCTGTCTCTTTACCAAGCACCAGGGTTAGAAGCACATATTACACAAATGCGAGTTTTGCTTAAAAAAAAGAAAACAACAACAACAACAAATGTAGCTTTTGGGAATGCAGCCTCAAGCCCTCAGCCTGCACTCAATGTATTTCACTGACTGAGCGACCTCCCAAGCCCTAGCTTACTTTTAAATTCATCTGGTAAATACTTACTTGACCTGACCCTTTGTTTTACGTTAGGTCCACTACTCTTCTACCAAATGGTTGTTTCTCACATACTTCAGATCTTTAGAATGGATTAAGTATACGAGTCGATAACAAAATGACATTTTGGCAGTTGTGGCAATAGCAATAGTTGCCTGAAGGCATCTGAAGAGAGCAAACAGGGACAGAGAGTAGAGAACAAGAACAGGAAAGATGAAGCATAATTAATTAAAGCTACGGTGGAACCAAGTTGAAGAACAAATAGCTGCATTCATGAGATTTTAAGAATTGTGGTAAGCCTTAAAGATTAAGGGTCTATACTGAAGACTTAACTGCTCAAGCACTAGCTAAGCTAACTGGTAATATTCATGGCTCTTCCTGGTGCATGCTAGGGAAAGATGAGATTTTAGTAACTGTCAAGTGTAGGGCCATTGACAATCAGAAATGAGAGGATGAGGGAGTTTGAATGTAACTGATCCCAAAATCTCATAGGGAGTGAATCTATTAGGAGATGTGGCTTTGTTGGAGTGTTTATGGCCTTGTTGGAGGAAGTGTCATTGTACAGGCATATTCTTATGTTTCCAATGGTCATGATACCACCAAGGTTAACTTCCTGTTGCCTGTGAAATGTAGGACTCTCTGACCTAGCACCACATCTGCCTGCAGGCATCCATGCTCCCAACATGACATGAATGGACTGAACCTATAAAACTGTAAACTGACACCTCTTTTATAAGAGTTGCTGATGTCATGGTTTTCTCTTCACAACAATAAAATCCCTAACTAAGACAGAGGTTAACCCTGCAACTTGAGCATTTAGCATTGTTAAGTCTCTGGTTTCTAAAGCCAGGAATCCTAAATCTCTAATGTAAGGTACTGGAGCGATTAGCCTCCAAGTCTGTCAGCTAACCCCCAAAGTCTTTTGAACTCAAGATCCAACAACTGCCCATGGTGTTGGTGCTAATCCCTGTGACGTCATGATCCCCTTTGTATTTAGTCTCCTCTATGGTGTATGCATCAATACACTTAGCAGAGGTCACCAGACAATGCTTCTTTTTTTACCTTATGCCTGAAAGTGCTCTCTGTCACATCTCACTGACTCAAGCAAGTTACTTGCATTGTTTTAACTTCAAAAGAGTGGAAACAAATTAAAAGATTGAATATGTTTATCAGTAGAAAATTTGCAAAAACAAAATTTCTATTATATTCTTATCAATACATTTTTTCCCCTAAGAGAGATAATGCAAATAAATGTTTCACCTCTTCAAGTTATCAAGGTCAAGGTTGAGTCTCCAGATAATAATATATATTGGATTCTTCACTGAAAATAACAAAACAAAAATCCATATGTAATATAGTACAAAGTTCATTTACACAGGTAGAGTTTGTGATTGTTGTGTATGGCAAAACTGTGTTCTAAATATAATGTCAAATATTAAAATATATGCATGTGTCTATGTATTAATTTACTAACTTTAACAATTTTAAAATAGTACACTTCAAGCTTTAAGATGTTGCTCCAATTCAGGGAAACATTTTATGTAACATTTTCATATAATATTGCACTTATATAACTAAAAATGTCACAGTTCATGCTTGGCATTGAAGTGACTGTGTTAACAGTGAACTGAAATAGTTTGAACTTTGGTAAAGTTTCAGCACATTAACCTTAAGCATATATGAAATTCCCTGTGGTTGCCTAGAATGATAGAATAGCATTAAGCCATATTGTTTCATCTTAAAGTAACTATACTATTAGAATTATTTTATATCTACTGTTTAAATATAGGTAAATGTAGTGACACAGGGGCCAGATATATAAATTGCATCCAGAGAGAGCTGGAAGAATATTAAATGTAACAAACTTACCAAAAAATGAAGCAAAGAACTGTGGCCACATATCTAGGAAGGGACTTGTACAAACCAAAATACTTCTTGGCTTATTTAAAAAATTCCAGATGCTATTAAAATGTGTAACAAAAATGTGCTACATGGATGCCATTAATAGTAAAGTAGCAATTTAATTTAATTGAAACAGCACAATGCTTTGAGGAGAAAATTGTATCTGGCAACAAGATCAACTCTTACTGATAATAGTGAAGAGTATAAAAGACAGGCTATGTTCATTACTCTTCTGGCTCTGATATAACATACCATGAGCAAGACAACTTTTAAAAGATGAGTTTATATTGGCCTATGATTTCCTAGGGAGAGTCCATAGTGGTGAGGGAGTGTGGTAACAGTCAGCCAGAGCAGGAAGCTGAGATATCAGACCCTCAACACAGGCTTGAAGCAGACAGAGTCTCCTTAAAGTGGAACAAGACTATAACCTCCCAACATTCTCCCTCTGAGTCATACTTCCCTTAGTAAGGGCACACGTCTTAAAGGTATCAAGATATCCAAAAATAGTGTCACCAATTGGGGACCAATAATTCAAATACCTGAATCTGTGGAAGGTATTCCTCATTTAATCCAGCACAAGTATTATTACAAAATGTTGAGTGGTATAACCATTCCCTTAACTAAACACTAAATCTAGCAGGAATAAAGAAGCATGTTTTGTGCCTGGGAGGAGTTGAGGAAGTGAATGTGATCAATACTATGGTTCAAGAATTTCTCAAGATTTAATGAAAAATATTTTGCAAACAAAAAAAAGTTATATAGGCACGGTTTAGGCAAAGGGAGGCATGACCAGAACAGGTATTGATTTATGCATATTAGGAGAACTGCAAGTGAATTTTAAAAGTATGTAAGATATTTTTGATATAAGTAAAGCCATACACCACTGGAAAGACTTAATATATAAGAATATTTGAGGATCTTCCTTTACATTTGGGGTCATAAAAGACCACTGCGATTAAAAACAACATGCAGCAACCCTCAGGAAAGAGTGGGTCATTCCTAGTGAGTGCTTCCTCCATTCTGGGTACCAGTGCATGTAAGACCTCCTGAAAGAAACCTTGCCTTTGGACACAACAGTATACTGTTTGAGCACATTATTACAGAGTTACCAGACTCTTTTCTAAGGAGCATGGATCCTACTTAAGCATAATAGATTAAAATTTTAGAAACTAAAGGTAGGTTCTCATTGGTTAAATCCAACCTCCTTACTTAAGGGCTTTTAAATTTTTCTTTTCAAGATAACTTTCATCTGAGAAATGTTTGTACATCCCTGGATATATAAAATAGGTATATAAATAAATTTACCTGACAAGAAATCAGAAAGCAATTTAAAATACTTCTTTGGTCCATATATAACCTTATCCTTCATCAACAATTAAAACGAGTTATTGTACAAATGAGATGTATGTACTTATCTATTTTTACATAGCAGATTAAATCCTGGATGAATATTTTATGTGGCAGGGTGCAGAGCAGCATAAATACATTTCTGAGATAACTGATACTTTGACTTTTAATTGTAAATGCTGAGAGTACTTCTTTACATAAATACTCAGTGTAATATGACAGAAGTATATTTAGGGCCATTTGGGAAATTCTGTTTTAATCTCGAGCCAAAATTGGGTTAACACTTTTTTTATGGAAGGTTATCATCCACTCAAACAATATTTTTTAAAATCAAAAAATGTAATACTCTACTTTGGTATTACTGAAGAATGGTAGAAAACATTAAAATGTTAACCATAACTAAGCCATTTCTATAAAAGCAGAACAGTTTTTATCTGTAGCAAGAGCACTGAAATATACAGAAAGAATGGTGTAGATTGAGCAAAGTGTTTCTGGAAGCATTGGCAGGTGCTGTGCATTATGATGTTCACCTGTGTGTTCACAACCAAAGCTGCAGTCAAGTCCTGTGAAGCAATACTTCTCTGTGCTGCCACAAACATGGATTTCTTAGTGTCTCTCTTTGTAATTAAAAACCCTTTAATTATCCTCCTTAATTATCCTCACTCCCACATCAGTTACACTACCAGTTACACTACTGGGTGTCAGCCTACAATTGAGGAAGCTAGAGCTAAGTTTGTGACACAGTAATGTTTCCTCCTTCCCTGGAACATCATGTATTCATGTTTATGCTACCAATTTAGACTGACATCTTTTGCAGTGTCCGATAATCAGATGATTAATTCACTCCTCTCTTCTTATTCCTTATGTTGCCTTATTTCAAATATGGTTAAATTATGAAGCTGCTTCCCAATTCAGGATCTTTTAATTTACTTGTTAGCTAAACACCTTGAAATTGGCTCAAATTATTTCAGTCCCATGATCCTCAGCCTTTCTCATTCTGTTAGTGAGACTGTTGTTGGCTGCTCATAGAGAGATGATGAAGAAAAGAGAGGTGATTAAATCAGAGAGGAAGAGGAAAGAGAGGACTTAAAAAGGAAATGGAAACAAGAGACAGCAGATAGAACAAATCCAGCCACCAAACACACCTCAAACATTGGGCTTGTACAGAACTGTATGTGATAATTACACACTAGCAATGAAAGAAAAGCAGGAAATACACACTTGATGTTTTGTTAAACATTCTCCTTGAATTCTTAATTTTCATAATTAAATTAGCAGCCTTGTTATCGAAAGCAGATTCAAAGATGAAATGCAATTTTTCAGACATTTGGATGAAAAATCATACTAATTAAATTACTTTTGCAACAGAAAAAGACCAGCAAGTATAACCAAGTCAAAATAAAGTTTATCATAATCTTTAAAATTGTATCAACATTCCCATTGTCTATTTGCATCTATATTTTATAATCTCGTGTGTACTATATCAGATCCAACTCAAAGACTCAAATACATTTGGGTTATAATTTATTCTGGCAGTATTTTACATTAAAATTGCCTTTTGGTACTTTCTATTTCATAAGAAAACTCCACAGTTTTACTCATTTGTAAGGTTTTTCATTTATTAATAAAATAAAATAGGAAATATCACAAAAGTTAGTCTACAGCAAGTTCATCAAAAATGAATGTTCATATAGTTTTCAACATCAGCCACCTACCATACAAATGTATCAAAGTTGCAAGAGTGAATTCAATGATAGATTTCCTTCTAAGCAATTTGCCCATTAAAGCCACAAAATAGTCTAAATATAATACATGTATTAGGCTTAGCATAACCACATGAACTCTAATTACCATTGGGCTTCTTCTTTAGATGTCAGTGATATAGAAACTTTGTTTTATGCTTCTATGAAACAGTAGAGAGGACATACACTAAGGCCTTCCCTGTGACTAAGGACCTCCTCAGCATCTGGACACAGCTTCTTAGTCCACAAGTACCTCAATTCATGGGAAAGGGAAAGGGATTTCAACTGCAGGCACCAGGAAGCTTCATGTAAAATATAATTCTAATTTATGTGTGTGTGTGTGTGTGTGTGTGTGTACCTGTGTGAAATGATAATTTCCTAAAGCAACTTACTCTAAGAGAAAACCAAAACCAATACCTGAGATCTATCACCTTGTCTCTTCCCACTGTACTTGCTCTGGTTATCTTATAGGGCCATTGTTTTTAAAGTGCATTAAATTTAATTTGCATTGAATTTTCACTTGACCCAAACAATAAAAGAACTGGGGGGAGACCTCACCATTCCTTATCTTTAGTCATACTACAAAGCCATATTAATAAAAGCACCATGGAATTGGTCTAAAATGGAAAGGTAGATCAGTGATAAAACTGAACACCCACACATAAACCCACACACCTGTGGACAATAGACTTTTAATAAAGAAGCCAGTCTACTCCTCTGAGGTGAGTTTGTTTCTTTTTGTTCTAGAGCTTTCTGTTGTGCTGTTAGTTCTCTAATATGACCATCCTCCAGTTTCTTCATGTGGGCACTTAGTGCTATGAACATTCTTCTCAGTACTGCTTTCAAAGTAGCCCATAATCAGAAATGAAAAGGGAAACATAACAACAGACATTGAGGAAATCCAGAGAATCTTTAGGTCATACTTTGAAAACCTATGCTCCACAAAATTCAAAAATTTAACAGAAATGGGCAATTTTCTAGATAAATATCACTTACCAAAATTAAATCAAGAACAGATAAGCAATCTAAACAGACCTATAAACCCTAATGAAATAGAAGCAGTCATCAAAACTCTCTCTCAAAACAAACACAAAAAAAAAAAAAAAACAAGCAAACAAACAGAAAACCAGGGCAAGGTATTTTCAGTGAAGAATTCTACCAGAAATTCAAAGACCAGCTAATACCAATACTCCTCAAAGTGATCCACAAAATAGAAGCAAAATGGGAAAATTCTTTTTAAGAGGCTACAAATACCTTAGTACCCAAGCCACACAAAGACACAACTAAGAAAGAGAACTACAATCCAATATCCCTCATGAACATTGATGCAAAACTACTCAATTAAATACTGGCAAATCGAATCCAAGAACACATCAGAGAAATCATCCGCAATGACCAAATAGGCTTCATCCTGGGAATGCATGGATAGTTCAATGTACTAAAATCCATCAATGTGGTCCACCATATAAACAAACTGAAAAAGAAAATCCACATGCTCATTTCACTAGATGCTGAAAAAGCCTTTGACAAAATCTAACATGCCATCATGATTAAAGTATTGGAGATATTAGGGATAACAGAAACATACCTAAACACATTAAAAGCAATATACTGCAAACCAACATCCAACAACAAACTAAATGGAGAGAAACTCAATCTGATTCCTCTAAAATCAGGAACAAGAAAAGGAAGTTCATGTTCTCCATAGCTCTTCAATATTGTACTTGAAATTTTATCTAGAGCAATAAGGAAAAGATAAACAAAGATCAAGGGGATACAAAATGGAAAGGAAGAAGTCAAATTCTCACTATTTGCAGATGATATGATAGTTTACATAAGTGACACACAAAACTTTACCAGGGAACCCCTACAGTTGATAAATACCTTCAGCAAAGGGGCAGGTATAAGATTAAATTAAAAAATCAGTAGTCCTAATATATAAATGGGCTGAGAAAGAAATCAGAGAAACATCACCTTTTACAATAGCCACAAACAACATAAAATATCTTGGGTAAATGCTACCAAACAAGTGATGCACAAAGAAATTAAAGAAGATACCAGAAAAATGAGAAGATCTCAGATGCTCTTGGATAGGTAGGATCAACATACTAAAAATGGCAATCTTGTCAAAAGCAATCTACATATTCATTGCAATCTCCATCAAAATACAGGCACAATTCTTCATAGAACTTGAAAGAAAAATCCTCAACTTCATATGGAAAAACAAAAGACCCAGGATAGCCAAAACAGCCCTGTACAATAAAGGAACTTCAGGAGGCATCACCATCCCTGACTTCAATCACTACTACAGAGCTATAGTCCTGAAAAAACTTGGTATTGACACAAAAATAGACAGGAAGACAAATGATTCAAAATGAAAACCCTGTTATTAACCCACACACCTATGAACACTTGATTTTTTTTTTTACAAAGAAACTAAAATATACAATGGAGAAAAAAAGAAAGCATCTTCAACAAATGGTGCTGGCATAACTGGATGCTGACTTGTAGAAAACTGCAGATAGATTCATATCTATCTCCATGAACAAAACTTAAGTCCAAATGGATCAAAGACCTCAACATAAATCTAGTCACACTGCACTGAACCTCTTAGGAGCGAAAGTGGGAGATACCCTTAAATAATTAGTACATTAGCCTGCTTCCTGAACATAATACCAGTAGTCACTAAGATCAACAATTAATAAATGGGATCTCTTGAAACTTAGAAGCTTCAGTAAAGCAAAGGACACAATCAACAAGACAAAGTGGCAGCCCACAAAAATGGGAAAAGATATTCACCAACCCCACAGCTAATAGAGGGCTGAAAAATAAAAAAGAACTTGAGAAGCTAGTTACAAAAACACCAAAGAATCCAATCAAAAATTGGGGAACAGTACTAAATAGCGAATTCTCAATTGAGGAATCTAAAATGGCAGGAAGACACTTTTAAAAAAAATACTCAATATCCTTAGCCATTAGGGAAATGCAAATCAAAACAACTCTGAGATACCATCTTATTTCAGTCAGAATGCTAAAATCAAAAACACCATGACAATTTATGCTGAGAGGATGTGGAGAAAGGGGAACACTCCTCCACTGCTGGTGGGAGTGCAAACTTGTACAGCCACTTTGTAAATCAGTATGGCAGTTCCTCAGGAAAATGGGAATCAGTCTACCTCAAAATCCAGTAATTCCATTCTTAGACATACAACAAAAAGATGCACTTTCAAACAACAAGGTCAAATATGTTCAAATATGTTCATAGCAGCATTAATTAATTGTAACTGCCAGAATCTGGAAGTAGCCTAAATGCAACTCAACTGAAAATGGGATACATTTAACAAGGGAATACTACTCAGTAGAAAAAAAAAAAAAAAAAAAAAAAAAAAAAAAAGGAACCTTGAAATTCAAAGGCAAATGGATGGAACTAGAAGAAACCATCCTGTGTGAGGTAACCCAGTCACAAAATAGACAAACACGGTATGTACTCACTTATCTATGGTTTGTAGATATAGAGCAAAGGATTACCAGCCTACAATCCCCACCCCACCCTACCCCCAAGAAGGTAGGAAACAAGGAGGACCCTAAGAAAGACATACATGGTCCCCTGGAAAAGGGAAAAGGGACCATATCTCCCAAGAAAATTGGGAACATGGGGGGAGGGCAGAGGGAGTTAGGGAGAAGAGGAGGGCAGAGGTGGGCAGATGGTGCAGGAAGATTGAGCCAGGGAAAGAATAGAGGAGAGCAAGAAAAGAGATACCATAATAGAGGGAGCCATTTAGGTTTTAAAAGAAATCTGGCACTAGGGAAATGTCCAGAGACCTACAAGGATGACCCCAACTAACAATCTCAGCAGTAGTGGAGAGGCTATCTTAAAGGCCTTTCCCCAATAATGAGATTGATGACAACCTGATTTGATTTAATACCCACTCTCTATGAGATAGAATCCATACAGATTGAGACCAAAATCTGCTGTCTCAATAGCCTAGGAAAAAACCAAATACTACCAGTCTAATAGAAACAAAGGAACAAATAGAATGACTCTTAGTGATATTTTGCTATATTCATAGATCAATGCATTATCCAGCCATCATCAGAGAAGCTTCTCCAGCAGCATTTGAGGACAAATACAGAAACCCACAGATAGCCATTATGCAGAGAGAGGAGAGAGAGAGAGAGACCTGGGAAGAGATAGCTCTAAATGTGATGTACCCATCAAATACATGCTTTGATGGCTTAGTGAAACCCATGGAAGGGTGGGCAGAAGGAATGTGGGAAACAGAGGTGATAGAGGATATCAGGAGAACAAGCTCCTGATGAAAGCTCCTATGAAGTCACAGGGCCTACACAGTCTGCAGCAAGGACCTCTGCATACATACTATAGCTTTCAGTTTACTAATCTTATGGCACTCCTGAGTGGGTCTCTGATTTTTGAGCCTTCTCTGGGGGCCATATTATTTTTCTCTTGGCTTATCTTGTACTACTTCAATATGGCAGTTTTATGTTTTATCTTAATACATTTTATTTTGCTGTGTTTTTGTTATCTCCTGGAAGCCTTCTCTTTTCTACAA
Source organism: Phodopus roborovskii (assembly GCF_943737965.1). Taxonomy (NCBI): domain Eukaryota; kingdom Metazoa; phylum Chordata; class Mammalia; order Rodentia; family Cricetidae; genus Phodopus; species Phodopus roborovskii. The sequence goes on along the minus strand of NW_026126585.1, from coordinate 45,614 downwards.
GAGACAGAATAGATATACATGGGAGAGGAGGTAGGGAGCAACTGGGAGAAGGGGAACAGAAAATTGCATTTATATAAAAACTCAACATTATGTTTTTAAGAGGTCACATCACAATTAAGACTGAGCAAGAGACAAAGACCCACAAGCCTACCCAGGACTCTCTTCCCTGACTGTAAGGAGAAAACAGAAGCCTCCTGTGTCTGTCTTGCGGGTTGGTCACTATTATGGTGAGATAATAAATGGTAGGATATGGAAAAAGAGAGGGACAGAATATTCTGTGTCCTTTGGAGAGAGGCAACTATGAAGAGGTAAAGGTAAGGCTGGAAGAAGTGGGCTAAGGTGGGTAGCCTGGTTGTCAAGATGACCCAAGTTGGGCCACAGTGACGCCTGGGCCTGGTGGCTGCCAAGGGTTATGTCTGGGCCAGTTGCCCAGCTACAGCTTTCCTCTGTCTTAATAGCTGTAGCTCCTGTTAACACCAAAGACTGAGAGGATAGGGTTGCACAGAGATGGCCCTGCCCCTCATTGGCTGAAATAATAGACAGAAATGGCCCTGACCCTCAACAGCCACAGCATTTGAGAGAGTGAGAGAGGGATTCCTGCATCTCATCTGGGCAGCATGAAGGAGCTGACCCTATTGCTAGGGGCTCTTGCAAGCTGGCCCTTAGGGCATGAAAGTGGGATAATTTGTCCAATCCTGTCTCAACTACAGTGCAGCAGCACGGGCAAGGGGAAAACGACCCCCCCCCCTTTGCACCTGACACAGGACCTCACCTCACCAACTGCAGTAGTATGGAGAGCAGGTCCTGCACTTTGCCTGGGCAGCAAAGTTAAGAGATGTGTGGGTGTGCCAGGCTGAGAATGTGAACATGGAAGAGATGGTACTGCCCCTCACTGGCGGCAGCACTTAGGAAAGTGGCCCTGTACCTGTACCCTGTAAAGATGTGACTGCTGGTGCAGATGGGGGTGAGCCTGCCCCGAGAGTGTAAGAGCAGGAGAAGAGACCCAGAGTCTAGTGCTTGCTGCATAGAGTGAGCTAGCTGTGGGGGTGCTGGAATGCTCACTCTGGTAGTGAGGATGAGGGATAACTAGCAGGATGAGGAGACTAGCCAGCACCTATATCCAGAACCAGGGCTATGAGTTGGCCTATCCCAAATTCACCCCATCTATGATCGGCAGGAGCATGTGAAGAGGTCAGATGTGCAGACCCAAAGAAAGCTTCAGGATCTCCATGACACAGGGCAACAGGGTATCCAAGAGGAGACCCAGTGATGGTCCAGTATCAATAGTGTATCAGAAACTACTGGCCTCAAATGAGACTAATGACTCATTGCAATGAACATTTGCAAGTAAAGATGTATAGACTAAAGGATACACTGTGTGTCACACTACAGTTTCCATGACAAGATTTTTCTCTCCCTCTCTTTACCTCTTATTCTTTTCATTTACATTTTATTTTGTTTTGTTTGGGGGCAGGTTGAAAAGACAGAGGGCAGATGCAAAGGGATGGGTAGATAAGTGAAATCAACAAAAAAAATCAATAAAATGGTAAATTGAGGAAAAATATTGGTTACTCAAAAACTAATTTTATATATGATTGCTTTCCCCAATTTAACACAAATTATTTGAAAATCATCTTTTACATTGTAAAGATGATAAAGCAAAACTATTTCTAGAAAACAAAAGATCATTTCATATAAGAATTTCTCTAAAAAAATAAAATTGCCACTAATGTCTATTTTTTATTTTATGATTCTGTGATTTTGGACAATGTATGTGAGGCTTTGCATATTTTAAAATTTTGTAGGTGTGTCATATCTTATTTACTTGTTTCTCCAATAATACAATCACAAGTTGTCTGTTAATGTAAAGACTAACTAATTTTCACTTCCATGTACCATTACATGAATTCAACAGGTGACATTTTATTTCTTCTCTCCAACTGGTTGACTTAGATATTTCTATTATAAATAGCATCATCATAAAAATTGTTCAGAATTTCTTTTTTTCTAAGAATAGGAATGAAATTTACTAACTATTCAATGTTCCTAAGTCAACTTTCACTTTACCAACCATACCATAACATTTTGAATACTTTATACTCTTTCTAACTCTTTTCTTTGTCAAGTAACTATTCTGCTCTTGTTTGATATTAATGGACTCTTAATGACATTAACATCTTTATTTAAGGAGAAAACTTATTTTTCCTTATGGTTCAATATTTAATGTGTTTCAGTATAAAACTTTGCCCCAGATTTATTTTTAGGTAAGTTGTATTTAAATCTCTTTTATTTTCTTTTTCAGCTTATAGTTTGAAAAGTGGTCCTGGTTATAGAGACTGCTCTGTGGTTAAGAGCACTTGCTGCTTTTCTAGGAGAACCTAGCTTAGTTTTGAACATCCCAATCACAGATTCCCAACTCTCTGGAAGTCCAGATACAGAATATCTAATGCCTGTAGCCTCTGAAATAATAACTTTTCCTCTCACAAATATACCCACTCATAGGCATAGATCCTACATAACATTAAAATAATTTTACAAATTTTTAAAAATTAGCTATAAAATACATATCCATACTGATGATTCATTTTTTCTATGTTGTATTCTTTCTTAAACCTAGTTCTATCTATCCATATATCCATCTATCTATCTGTTTATCATCTATCTATTTCTCTACTACCTGCGTATCCATCTATCCACCCACAGTAAACAGGTTCTCTAGAGGACCATAAGTGGTCAGATGAATATACACATAATATATAAATAAATAAATATGCACATACTATACATGAACTTGTTAATTCAGTTTACATTAAAATTGTAACAAGTTACCTCATGTCTGAGAGGCAGAGACCACAGGAGTTGTTCAGTCCTTGAGGCTGTATCCCTCAGCAGTCCCACAGTATCTTTCTCACACTGGGGAGCCTACAACCTGATATTTGCTTGGTTACCAAGGCTGGGTACCTGGTTCTAAGATCACCATAGGAAGCTTCTGATACTGACTATCCTGGTTCCAATGTTAGCAAAAGAAGAATGGTAGAAAAAGCATTAGCAACAGAGTAAATCAGCTCTGTGATAAGAGGGAAAGTCTATCTCGTAAGAGAAAGCAAAAGTGTAGTTGCTCCCAATCTACCTTCTGTGGCTACCAGATTATCCCTGCCTTTAGGGGTCAGTCCTCTAGTAAAGCAATAGGAACCCTTTCTTCAACTAAAGCGCCTTCCTTACTCACATTATTCTGATTTGTAGAAAGTTAACATCCAAACCAGCCAACACATCATCTCTCTATCATCTCTATGCTGACCTCTCTGTTTATACTTTTGTTGAATGTTTAAAAGTAAAACTTAGATATTCTAAAAATTATCACAACTACAAGTCTCATAATATTATTCCTCTATGACATGTTCAAAGAATTAATAAGAAGATTATATTTTTAAAGGGCAGAATTGTTTTCTATTCAAACACAGTAAATTTTCAGCAATGTATTGGCTGAATATCCTCTAATATAAACTTGTTAACCAAATTTCCTTCTATTAGTCATTAATATTATTTATATTTCAAATATTCATGTAGAAAATAGTCACATATTCCTCATATTTTTATTTAGGTGTACTCTAAAATAGTCTAATTTATTTAATTTTTATTTTATGCATGTGAATGCATACATGGCTGTGTGTGTGTGTGTGTTTGTGTGTGTGTGTGTGTGTGTGTGTATGTTTGACAGGATACAGACATGTGGAGACCAGAGGACAGTTTGTCTGGGATGCTTGGAGGAAACTTGTTTCATGTTTCTGTTGCTATAGTGCCTACTTGTATACAGCCTTCCAACCACCCCTCTCATCTGCTTCTGACCTTGCTATAGATGTCCTAGAGTCACATGGGTGTGGTACCACATGTACTTCCAAGGACTGAGCTTATGTCATCCGGCTTATGTTGCAAGTGATGTTCCCCACTGAGGTATCACTTGTTTGCTTTTGTCTAAGACAAAACTGTTGAGTACTGAATAATGATGTGAGATCTGAAGTTGGTCGATTCTTTTCTCATGGTTAGGTTCAGGTTTGGGTTAGGGCTTTATATGATGAACTTTACTGCCCATTGTATTGATTCCTTTGCTCTTTCTTACAATACAAACAAAACACATTGAGATTTGCTATATTAATACAAATCATAGCAACAATTATACTAACTGACATTAAAGATGTCTTGATAGGTTTTGACAACATGAATTATTATACCTTCCATGTCATCATGTAAAATGATTAAGTCAGAACATTTTGTTTTATGCCACTGGGGGCCAATTCTTTTCTCACCGACAATTTGAGCTGTCTATTTAAATTTACTTATGCATTTTTCATCGACTTAGTCACTCTCGGTTCAGTTGCTAAGAGGAGACACCATAACCAAGTCAACTCTTACAAATAAAGTTTATAACTCTGGTCTTGCTTGTAGTTTCAGAAGGGTAGTCCACCATCATCATGGCAGGGAGCATGGTTGCAGATGTGGTGCTCAGGATCTTAACATCCTGATCCGCAGGCCCCAGGCATAGAGGCTGTTGTCCTGGCATGTGCTTTTGAACCCTCAGAACCCACCCCATGTCACACATCTCCACCAACAAGGTCACACCTCCTACTTCTTCCCAAACCATCATTCAACTGGAAACCAATCATCAAAATGTATGACATTATAATAGCTGTTCCCATTCAAACTACTCCCCATCACGGAGTTTTAATCTTTAATCACTTTCTACTCATTATAGGAGGTTTGGCCTTTACCTGAGACATATGTTGCAAATGACACTTGAAAATAAATTTTCAAAAGTTTGTTTGTAGCCTTTTGGAACTTCTTTACAATCTCACTTGTTGCTCAGTTCTCCTGATCCACTAAACAAGCTCCTCTTTCTCAGGGTTTCCTAAGGTAAAGAGTGATTGCATCGCAGGTGCAGAATATATGCCTACAATAGTTAAATTAAAATTCAAGTAAAGAGCCAAGTGAAGAGTACAAATTATGGGTGCCTCTAAACATTAAAGGACAGGCTGAAATTTGCTGCTGAATTTAGAGTTTTGTTTGGTTCTTGTAGTTCCTGACTACAGACTAGGATCTAAACTGCCTTATTTAATTGTCTTTCCCTTGGGATGAGAAAAACTATTGAAAAGTAGCAATAATTAAGGGAAGAAGAAGATTTAAATGAACCCAGTTGTTAAAAGCAAGTGCCAGAAGAAAACAAGAAAAACAAAATTACAACATAAAAAATTTCAGAACCCTCTCCATTTTAAAATAAAGGTTCAAACCTGCAAGCTAAAGATTAAAACAGATTTAAGATATTTATAAAGAGCAGTATGTGAGAGCCTGGACAGCTGATGTGAAATGGGTTTGTCTTTCTTCATGTATAAGTTCAAAACGTAATAGGAAGTTAAAAATTGAAATGAAAATGAAAAATTACCAATTAGATAATATCCAGCATTTCAATGGTGATTCCTGAGGGCTTGAAAGTGTTAGTTACACATCAATACAACTCAATGCTCCTTACATTAAAAAAAAAAAAAATCAAAGGTTTCTTTCTACCTGCAATGAGACCTGAGAATATTATACACAGAAGGCCTTAAAATAGAAACAAGTCTCATACTGACTAAAAAATGTGTGGAAATACCCGCAAGTCTGTCTATTCCAATATAAATTCCCAATGTCACTAAAGCCCTTAGTCTCTCCTATCCTTCCTTTACACCTAGTTGTAAAACGGTGAATGAACAGTATTGCCACATTCTTAATTAAATGGTCACTATGATTCTGACCCCTATACCCACTACTCCTCTAGAGCATCAATCCCATCACAGGAAAATTTTGAAGATGCTTAAAAAAGAGAAGTCAGAAAAAATTGATTTGTATTTAAAACATAGAGTGGGTAAGAGTGGGGGCGAGAGAAACTGTGTCCTAAAATATAAGTAATATAAGTCTTCCTTAAAAGACTAAAAATGATGAGCTTGCTAACCTTCTGCCTATAAACATCTTGAGGTCAAATCTATTTTATTTGCTTTGTTTACTAGAGCTACTCCTATACAAGAAGTTTCTAGCTACTGCCTACAACCTTCTGGCCTGGGTCTTTATTTTTAGTACTTTATCAAAGGAGTATTTGTTTGCTGCTAGGTAATTTGTGCAGATTACACAGATAAGAGATGCATTCTAAATAGAACTGGCAGATGAACCATATTGCATAGGAATTATTTTAGAATTTATCAAATTTTACATACATATTCAGAAAATGACTGCTTTATGCACCTCCACTGCTTATGAATCAAAGAACTACTGAAGAGTTGGAGACAGAGTATGTCTACAGAGAAGGAACAAAAAGAACCCAGGCAGGTTAATTATAGAAGGGTCCCTGATAGTTTTTAGATAATAAATGCACCAGATGGAATAGTATTTAGCTTCAAATTTCTAGATGTGACAGTATTGGGCAGCTGAATGTTTGTAGAAGTGATTACATGACCCAAGTGAGTAAAAACAATGATCACTCATAAACAGGAGAGTTACAACTCACAAAATACAACAGTCAGAATTCTCTCTGAAGTAGGATATAGGGTGAAAATGGCCAAGGAAAAACACTCTGACCATAACATGGGAACAGGGATTGAAATCATACCAATCCCTTAACCCCTTGAGCATGAATCCCAGGCATCACTGAACACAAAAGCCCAGCATTCCCAAGCCAGCCTGCCAAGTCCTGCTCCTCTCCCCCCAGAATCCCTATATAAGTTCTGTACCTTGTTCCATTTGCCTTAGCCTCACCCTAGAGGCAGTCACCCTCCAGTATTCTTCACTCTCAATGAACACCTTGAATGAGTTTGGGGTGAGACCTTCTTTCACCTGAGCGGAGTTGAGCAGAGAAGCAACAGTTTTCTTTGAGCTGGAGCAGAGTAGAGAAGAGCAGAACTGTAACACCTTTCCTGGAGAAACCTTCCCCTGGTGAAGCAGAGTTGTTACACTCCTGGAGACCTAAGCAGAGCTATAACACATTCCATGGGGAAACGCCCTTGGGCCCCACCTTTCCTCACTGTGACTGTGTGGTATTCCTTGACTCAGAACTGCATCGCAGCTCAGATGGAAACGTATCCTGGCAGTTGGGAGCCAAGGAGTGCCACTAAAGCAGCTCTGCTGATATTTTGTTTGTTTGTGTGTTGTCAACTTGACACAAGGTGTGATCATCTGGAAAGAACCCGCCTCAACTGAGAAAATGCCATCATCAGCTTGGCCCATAGGCAAGTCTATGGGGCACTTTCTGGATTAAGGGTTGATAGGGGAGAGCCCAGGCAAATGAAGGCAATACCACCCCTGAGCAGGTAGTCATGACTTGTTTAATAAAGCAGGCAAAGCAAGGCACGAGGAGAAAGCCAGTACGCAGTGTTCTCTGGGGGCTCTGCATTAGTTCCTGCAGGCAGGTTACTGTCCTGCCTTGACTTCCCGTTGTGACAGACTGTACAAAACGTGCTATGGCAGTGATGTGAAGAAACCTAGGACAGCAGTACACGGGGATGCAAGAGGGAATACATGGAATGGCAAGAGATGGCAAGAGGAAACATTAACGATTCTCGCAAGAAGTATCTACACATCAACCATCAATAGAGATTCTCCAAAACCAAGGATAGCCATGCTTTTCTAGTAAAACCCAACCTTTTCAGAACTTTGATTCTGGAGTCAGAATTTCCAGAATTATTAGAGAATAAATTCCTTTATTTAAGCCACTATGTTTGTGACAATGGATTGTAATGTCCTGGATAATAGAATAAAATAGTAAAAATATGTTCTTTGCATATTTGTAAAATTTAGGACATTCTAATAGGAGGGCAAGACTAACTCAGTGTTAGAGCTATTTTAGGCATTAAATACATTTTCCCCAGAACCATTTGGCTTTATTAATTTTTTTCTGTATTCTTGATAATTTAATACAGGAATACAATAAAAAGCATATTTAAATCAATTTCTCCATTTCAATTCCTTTTATCTCCATAAACACATCCCTCTCCCACATTCTTGCATTTTAACCCATGAAGCTTGGTTAGAACTTTGAATATTACATGGATTAAATGAAGTCATCCATTGGAAAATGTCATCATAAGTCTTGACCCAAGGTGAGCAATAAATTTTAAGTATCACTGAAGCTTCATTTATAACAATCATTTAAAGGAGGTTGATACTTTTTGTTTCGGTGACATCTAGAAGAATACACTATTTTTAAAAGCTTAAATGGCCAGTTTGTCATCATGTATCTTCACAGTGGAGTATTACTTAGCTGGTGAAAAAGTGAGATCATGAAATTGATGGGTAAATAAATGGAACAGAACAAAAATAATAATGAGTATTTCTAGACCAAGAAAGATAGATATGGTTTAATATAGCGTATTGTGAATATTAGCTGTTGTCAATGATAACAATCTTTAGAACCCCAGAGGTTAGGTATAGAGTAAGAGACTACAAGGAACAAATAGATCTCATCAGAAAAGGGAAAGAGAATAGAAAGGTAAGCATAGAATGAGGAGGGCTTGAACAGGGTTGGGTAACGAGGCTGGCAACAAGGTAGAGAGTACAGAGAAACAGACAGCTAAAATTAAGGGCCTTTTAAATGGGTCTATGGGACCCTAATACAGGAAAAGCTTCTAAAACTTTATACATGTATAAAGATGATCTAACTGAGAACACCAAATAATGGGTTAGACAGTACCAAATGGCCACTTCTTGGAACCAAATGAAGTTCCCAGGCTGTGTATTGTGTTTTATCTAATTGAGTTTTGGGCCATAAGGGGTACCATGGGAATCCTCAAGCAACTCATGCTGTTGCCAAGACTGTATCTTTCCACAAAGTAAAAGCAAGGCCCCATCAACTGAAGACAGCACCTATATAACTCATTGGACATAAAGTAGAGTTAGTGCCCACATAGTGCCTTCACCCCCATATGTTAGCATCTGTGGTACAGGCTTCATGGGTGTATGTATGTTAACACACATGAAATATGAGACTTATTTATATTCAGTGGCATCTAATAAACTATTAAGGGAATACCTCCGAATTTTCAGTAAGAGATAAAAATACAAGAATGGAGAGTTTTGTGGTAAGCATGCAATTAGTCAATGGCTCAGCCCATAACTATCATGAATTAGAATTGATGCTGTAGCTTGTGTGTCTGATATAAAAGTACAATATGAGTTCAGACTACAGTCTACCTTCCAGGATCAGAAGTCAATAGAATGAGCCACCAGTCAGTGTGGATGAGTGGAAAGTTAAAGTGGAGATTTGTATGGTGATTCAAGTCCAAACAGGCTAAAGTTCTCACCATTCAGATGCCTGTTTAGCAGCCTGCATCTTTTTTTTTTTCTATATTTTTTAAATTCAAGTGAGTAACAATCTTGTTTTACATGTCAATCCCAGCTGCTTCTCCTTCCCCTCCTCCTTTGCCCTCCACCTGTCCCCTACCCCAAATCCTTCTTCTCCCCAGGGAGGGTGAGGCCTTCCATGGAGGAACAGCAAAGTCTGTCACATCATTTGGAGCAGGACCTATGCCCCTCCCCGGGTGTCTAGGTTGCCAGAGTATCCCTTCCTGTGCAATGGGCTCCCGAAGTCCATTCGTACTATAGGAGGGATAAATACTGTTCCACACCAGAGGCCCCATTGACTGCCCAGGCTTCCCAGCTAATACTCTTGTTCAGGGGATCTAGGTTGTTCCCATGCTGGTTTCTCAGCTATCAATTTGGTGTCCATGAGCTTCCTCATGTTCAGGTCAGCAGTTTCTGTGGGTTTCACCTGCCTCTCTGCAACTGGATTCCAGGAGTTTGGCTCAGTGCTTAGCTGTTTGCGTCTGATTCTGCTTCCATCAGCTACTGAATGAAGGCTCTAGGATGACATATAAGGTAGTCATCAATCTCATTATAGGGGAAGGGCATTTAAGGCAGCCTCTCCACTATTGCTTAGATTGTTAGTTGGGGTCATCCTTGTAGATATTTGGTTATTTCCCTAGTGCCAGCTCTCTCTTTAAATCTATAATGGCTCCCTTGACAGCCTTCATCTTGAGGCTTGCTATGCTCTACAGTAATGGGCAATAAAGGGTTAACTCCCTTATATTATTGGTAAGTCTAAAAACACTCATTTCCAAATTTCGTAGTTGTTCTGGCAGCATATACTTGAGAAAAACTCTGCAAAACATGACAGCTCCCTGTAACAAAATAGTAGTTTTCAAAGTATACCAAAACAATCATAAACATTTAGTACCAAATTTCACTGACTGAATTTATATCCTGAATTAAAATGCACATATTTATATTCATTCTCCACATCTTCCCTTCCTGTTGAATGATTTCACATTCAAGTATTAAGTAAATTATGCAAGAATTCATGTTTAATAGTGAATATAAAATTGTGTTTTAATTATTTGATATTCCTGTTATAACCTTGCAATATCAAGATTGTTTATGAACTATGTAGAGGGAATACAAAGTACCAGGAATAGATGTTAGTCACTAACTTAGTATTTACTCAACTTAGAATTATTTCTAAATTTTATTTCATGTCCTCCTAAAACTGAAGATGATTAAAAGTTATCAAAATGAACTTCACACAATAATGCAGGTTCAAATTCACTGTCCCACATCTCCAAAGCACACAGAGGGCAAATGATATCTCAGCAGAGAGTTGGTTTCCTCATGCAAATTTCTAACCATTTGTAGTACAGTGGCTGCTGTAATCTCTGGCACTATATATGTTTTCTTTATCTACTTATTTATCTGCTTTCTATCTGTCTGTCTATCTACCATGCAATGTATTCATTTTTGTTTAAGCTAAAGATCCAGGACCAATGAGGACTATGGCTCAAAAACTTTGGTGTCTATTTATTTCTTCTGTTGATGTAATACCGAACATTCTCTCACAAAAGCCTATATTTTAATTTATGAACATTTCATTGTGCTCATGAACTTTCTTCTCAATGTTCACTTCTGTATTAATGCTATGTTTTACATAGCATTTTACATATGAAATTTCCATGACTACTTACCATAGTCTTATAAAAATGTGAATATTAATATAATGACCAATAGTAGATTTACCAATAAATATTTTATTTGTTGAATCATTAAATATGTATTTAAATAAACCAATAAAAAATAAATGTGTTAAATAAAAGTTAATATATTTATTTAATGGAAACAGTCTACATAAGCAAACTTCAACTAAATGCCGATAATTCATTCTTATTGAGTTCAACACTGCTCTATATTTAGAGCAGTGTTCCCACAAATATTCCATGGTTTGGGGATTGATTTTTCTTGAGGGAAGGATATAAAACAATTGCACAAAACAAAGGACAAAAAAAATCAACTAAGGGTTTGTGGTATGGCTCAGCAGTTAAAGGGCTTGCTGCATTTCTAGATCTCACTGAAGTCCCCAAACCCATGTTGAAGAGCATAAACCTGTAACTACACCTCCAGGGGCTTTGTCCGGCTCCCACTGGCTCTCACAAACATGCAGCACACACACACACACACACATACACATTCATACAATTACAAACTTTTAAAGTGTTTTCTACAGTTAAGACCAATGTGTTATGGGTACTAAAAATTGCCACAATTCTGCTTTAAAGCACTTCAGATATGTTTTGTCTGTTGCTGCAATAAAAAGTGAAAGAAATCATTTATATGTCTGATGATGGATATGTCAATTTATTTACTATAGTAACTGAGTTACTGTCTTTATGCACCCCATAATTACCTGTACTATAGTAACAGATTTACTATTGCTACATCACTTCACAAATATATTTTGCATAATAGAGTGTATCTTTAAAAGGAACTCCAGGAAAGAGAATTAAAATATCCATTGGGCTGGACTGGCCATTGGCTTGAAAGAAGTGGGGTAACTCAAGGGAAGCAGTCCAGACATTAGCTCACTGTCAACAGACACTTTTGTGTCCTGGAGGAACCGGATGAGAAGAAAACAAAACTTCCTTTTTCATGTGAATATTTCTTAAGCTCCTCAGTAAGTCACAGCAGAGCACTATTGTGTGACACAACATTTTGGAGTGAGATACAACACACACGTTCACTGACCCCAGATAAGGAACTGACAACAGATCAAAATCTGATACCACCAAAGTCCACATTGGTGAACCATGAGTTTTATTGATGTTACTTATACGAATGGATGAAGAAAAACTTACAGGAGCAGAAATGACTCAAAGACAGCTATGCCACCAAGGCCCACCCAGCATTGGTAATGAAGTTGGAAGCCTAAAGTAAACAGCACAACCTACAGGAAGCTCAGTGGTTTGGAGAGTGTCCTTTCCAGGTGCTTCGGTTGGTCTAACTCTCCTCTGGTCTTCTCCCAGGCAGCTGGTCTAATCTCAAGAGTCTTTTTTGTAGATTACTTGCCTGAGAGTGTTATTTGCACCTTGGCTTGTCTGAGACTCTTCTTTGTAACTACATCGGATTACTGTAGCATAGAGAGGCCTAATGAATGGTCAGTTTCAGGGACTTCCTGAAGTTATTTTGAGTTCTTTAATTTCCTGCTTAAGGAGCTTCCATGCAAGATGGGATGATTCAGTCTGAGGGGGGGAAAAAGTGTTAGAAAACCAGTACACACAGAACTTCATATTAAAATAAAAGTTATGTATACCACGGAATCAGATATCACTGTGTGGGAAAAGTATGCAGCAGTCAGTAATTAACACTCAGTATGAAGTAATGGAGAGACAGAGGAAGCAATGTTAATATGCAAAAAATCAATGGTGCTTTATTGTTGGAAACAGGATGAAATCCACAGGTCATCAGTCATTACTGGATGTTGTTTCTCACATTTTTAGGTGTGAGATGCTTCACACATAGAATTGTAATATGAAATAAACCAGGAAAGGCATTTAAAATTATTTTCTTTTTCAATTCATTTAATTCTCTGACCCTGTCTCTTGCTGCCTCCTTGTCCCTCTGAAATTTCTTTTCAACAAGTCATTATTAACCAAGGTCATGGAAATGTGCAGATTAGGTTGCTACCAAGAGCCATGTATGGGTCTCTGGTCCTACAGTAGCCAGGGTCTGTGTTTATGTCCCTGCCTCCTGTTGCTGTTGAGTGCCATGCAGACTGCAGCGGGCTGGGCTACCTCTTTTCTGGCCGAGATCAAGTTCATGAGCCATTCTGCCACTGGCGCTGTGCAGATCTGGGTAGCTTTTGTTGTCACCTAAAGGCATGGTAACATCCAGGTGTAGGCTGGTGACAAGAACCATGTCTGTGTCTATGGTCCTATTGCTCCTGAGCTCTATAATGACTCCCATGTCTCCATGGTGCCACCAAAGGCCAAATGAAGCCGTGGGTCTGGGCCACATCCTATGGCCTTGTTGGATTTCAGATCCATCCAGATCTGAGTGCCTGGAGCTGCCCCTCTGAACAAGGATGTTGACCAAGCCAAGCTGCTGCTTGAGACCATGTCTGAATCAGGGGTCCACCTACAAATGTGGTTTGCCTTGAACTTTTTGTCAGAGATTATCACTTTGGCCACTACAGAGTTCTGGGATCTGGGCCAGAGCCCATGGCATGCTTGCAGTTGGGGAGGGGAGTGTGGCAGGCCACAGCAGGGACTATACAGATATGGGTAGCCTGTACTACCACCCTGAACCAAGGTGTCATTCTGCCCAAGTCTACCTCTGAGGGTCATGCCTAGGTTCATGACCCTGTAGCAGCCATGGTAGGGATTGGCATGTGTAGCTCCTATGGTTCTGGTTGACACTGAGAGCCTTGAAGAAACCCAGGGTCAAAGCAACAATGTGAGTATGAGTTGTTGAATAAGGACTAGGATACATCCATGTCTGAGTGGCCTGTGTTGCTACTCAATGATATGGTGATGTCTGAGCCAGAGCTGCAAATGAGAGCCATGTCAAGTTCAGAGACCAAGCTGAAGTCAGGGTCCATACTGATGTCCAATATTCCTGTTGCCAGCATAGACCCACAAATAGGCCTTAGGTTGACCCACCCTAACATCTAACCTATCTAGGTTCTGTTGGAGCTGGTGAAGCGACTGTTCTTTCAGAACCATACCCACAATTTCTCCAAGACACAAACACTCTAGAAGAGTAAGGATCCAGTGAGGGTGGTGTACAGAAAATCAGAAGCCTTGAACCAGACCAATGAATCATTTCAATGAACAGTTGCCAGTCAGGCTGATGGGACAAAGTAGATTATGACACACCAAAGCCTCCAACACCATCAGGATGGATAACTAAGGATGTTGAACATTTCTTTAAGTGTTTCTCAGCCATTTGGGTTTCAGCTTTTGAGAAGTCCCAGGTTAGTTCAATGCTCTATTTCTAATTGTTATTTTTCTAACACTATATATACTTTATATATTAACTCTCTATCAGATGTGTAATTGGTCAAGATCCTTTCCCAGTTTGTATCGGCCACTTTACACCACGATGGATGTCTTTTTTCAGTTCCACCAGGTCCCATTAAGTAATTGCTTTCGTAGTCCTGCGCTATCCCTGCCCCCTACGGAAAGTCTCTTGTTGCACTGGGTTCAAGATGATTCCCAACATTCTGTTCTATCAGATTCAGATACTCGGTGTTACTTTGAGGTTTTTGATCCATTTGGAGTTGAGTTTTGTTCAAGTTGATAAGTATGGATCCATCTTAATTACCAGCAGCAATCTAATTTGACTAGTACCATTAGCCGAAGATGCTGTCTTTTTTCCAGTGTGTATTTTTGGCTCACCCCCACCCCAATATCATGTTTCCTAAGTGTGTGGGCTTCTGTCTGGGTCTTCAATTTTGTTCTATAGATGAATATATCTGTTTATATGGCAGTACCTTACTGTTTTCCTTATTTGGGATTTTTTAAGTTTTGAAGACAGTTTTCTGTGTTGTAGCTCTGGCTGTCTTGGATTTGCTTTGCAGAACAGGTTTGACAAGAACTGCCTGCCATTACCTCCCTGGTGTTGGGATTAAAGGCCTTTGCCACCTGGCTACAGAAAATTTTTTAACAACCTTTTCTTTGTTTGTTTGTTTTTGTTGTGTGTGTTCCCACATAAAGGTGAAAATTGTCCTTTCCATTTCTGTGAAGAATTGTGTTGGAATTTTGGAGATTGTGTTGATTCTGTACATTGCTTTCTGTAGGATGGCATTTCCACTATATTAATCCATTTTCTCGTACCGTTTTCAATTTCTATCTTCAATATCTTAAAGATTTAATTATACAAGATTTTCATTTGTTTTGTTAGCATCATTCCACCATGTTTTGTTTCTATTTTTATTTGTTTAGAGTATTGTAAAAGGTTTCTTTCTCTGTTTTCTTTTACCATTTGTATCTGTTTTCTGTTTACCATTTGTATCGAGGAAGGCTACTGATTTTTCTCTACTAATTTTGTGAGGCAAGTATGGCGACAAAATACTATGAAAACACCTCTCCATATTAATTTTGTATTCTGCTGTGTATTCTAATAAAGACATACTTTGCCAGAAGTATTTATCAGCTGTGGAAGTTTCCTGGTGGAGTTTTTCAAGTTTTTTTTTTTTATGTACAAAATCATATTATCTCCAAACAAAGATACTTTGACTTCTTTCTTCCCTATTTGTATACACTTTATCTTCTTCAGTTGTCTTATTAGTCTAGCTAAGTCTTCAAGTCCAGTATTGATATTGAATTGGTATGTAGAAATTGGACATCCCTCACTTGTTTGCAGTTCCAGTGGGCATGCTTTGAGTTTCTGTAACCAGACATTCCTCTCCTGCCCAACAGTTCCCAAACTCTTTGGCCTACTAGTTCAGGCTTTTATTAAGTACATCTTACAACTAAATTAGCCTATTTCCAATTGTTCTATATTTCACCATGAAGCTTAGGGCTTGTTACCTCGCATCTTGCTCCTCCAGTGGCTAGTGGTATCTCTCTCTTATTCTGCCTTTCTTCTCCCTGTAGCCCTGCTTGTATTTCTCACCTGGCTCCATTCTGCCTGGCTATTGGCCAAATCAGCTTCTTTATTAACCAATGGTAATAAAACATATTCGCAGCATACAGAAAGACATCCCCCAAAATGTTTCTCTCCATGTTGGCTGTGGGTTTGGTATAGATTGCTTTTATTTTGAAGAAGGCCACTGAAGCCCCACTCTCTACAGGACTTTGTATCATGACTGGATGTTGTATTTATCAAACGCATTTTCTGAAACTGAGGACAGGATCATGTATGAGGATTTTATCTTTCACTGTTTGTGTTGTGCATGGAATTTATTGATTTATTAATGTTGAGCCATCCCTACATATCTGAACTAGAGCCTTTTTGGTAATGGTACAGAATATTTTTCATGTTTTTTTGGATTTAGTTTATAAGTATTTTATGGAGATTTTTTTTTTACATCTATCATCATAAGGGAAATAGGTCTGCAATTTTTTTCTTTGAGTCTTTATGTTAGAGAACAGTTTTGTTTTGTAGAATAATTTTAGATTTATTGATGTTAATTTTTTAACATATATATTGAATCTTATTCTAGTTAGAATGGCTAAAATGAATAAGACAAATGACAGCTCCACAATTCTTCATTGCTGGAATAGGAAAGGAAATGGGTATAGAATGACAGAGTGAGGCTGTAGTGGGAGGACTAAATAAGGTGTGTGATGGAAGAGAAGAGTAACAAAAGGAATATGGGAAGAAGATCTAACACTAAGGGCCACGTGAGGAGTCATATGGAAACCTGCTACTGTAGAAACTTCCTACAATATGCACACATAAGAAAAATATGTAAATGAAATCCCCAAATCACAAGGGAGACAATGCCACAACTAGACATCTTTCATCACTGATTAAAAAGAAATGTGTTCTATCCAGGTAACATGCTGGCCATCATCCCCATGGAAACCTCCCAAATTATCAGGTTATTCCAAATGCTGTCAGTTGCTATCCACAAACTGATTTAAGTCTCTATTGCTGAAGAGAACTTTTAAATATCTCTCTGAACACACAGAAGTCAAGCTGGTGCTGAACTACAGGCTTCACCCCACTGACTAGTATACAAGGTACTGGAAGAGATTCTGAATAAAACTAAATACCAGCCCAGGTACAATCCCTAAAACCTATAATGAATACCTGCCTAATTGTTACACTGGTATAAACATTGTAGAAATAATGAACCACTCTCTGATAGGATTTAAAGTTCATTCCATGAGATGGAACCCATACATGATACCACCCTGAGATTGGATAGACTATTGGCTTAGGGGAATACAAAATACTATTATACTTCTAAAGAGATACAGCAATAAAATGTTTCTAATGATGTTCTGCTTTACTTATCCATCCTCAGAAAGTTTCCTGTTGCAGAATATGGCAACTAATACAGATACTCACAATTGGACAATGTATAGATGGTGAAAGATTTTTAAACACTCAGTCGTAAATGGGATGTCTTCATTAAACCCTCCGCTCAGGACTCAGGGAGCTATGTGAAAAGAGCAGACAGGATTGTAAAAGTCAGAGGGATTTGGATGACACTAAGAAAACATTGTTTTCCATACACAACAGGCAATATGTACAGGGCTACAGAGATTCAAACCAGACCTGGCCTCAGCTCTCACAGTGTGGAATAGACATGAACTGTCATCCCTAACCAGGGAATTATTTTCAACTGACATCTGCTTTCACGGTAAAAGAATTTACCTTGTTTGTTTGGTTTTTTTTATTTTGTTTTCTCAATGGAGTCTTACTGGGTTCATTAAAAACATTTAAGGGTAGACCCCTTGACCAGTGGTAGATGGCCAACACATAATGAAAATAATGAACTCAATGGTAATGCTGTTGGAAACCAGCAGTCTGCTGACCCCGTCCCCTGACGATGGGCGGGAAGCTCATGGCCATTTCATCTTTATGTCAGGCTTTACCTGGCTGCTCAAGCTTTACCTGGCTGCAAGGGGGACTCAGTTATACATGCCCAAGTTTCCCTTTTAAAGCAAGCCTGCTCTCTCTCTCTCTCTCTCTCTCTCTCTCTCTCTCTCTCTCTCTCTCTCCTCTCCTCTCCCTTCCATTCCCTTTGACTTTAATTATTTTTCTGCAATAGTTACATCACATCTGGAAATAACATGAAACCACGTTTGATTTTTCAAATAGCTGCTAAGTTCTGATCAAGCAGCTCATACAATAGTCTCATGTTTTATTTACTCTCATTGGATACTTTAGGCGAAAGATCCAAGTTTCAGATGCTTTGAGACAAGGAGGAAATAAAGCAACAGTAAGTTCTCGAGAGGCCAGTGAGAGAGGCCAGAGACAGTTGTTAAAGAAGAGCTTCATTTAAGCACAGCCATTTGAAAACAAACACAACAGGAGACAATCCATATTATCTTTTATTTGCTGAATCTTTTTGTTTTAGGGCTGCCAATTCCACCCCTGCAGTTCAGCCCTGGCAGCTAAATATCTGTTATTTTCTACTAGTTTCTCATAAGTTGATAAGAAAGCAAACTTGAAGGCATCTTTAAAAAAAAAAAAAAGGAATGAACTAAAATCTCCAATCTCCCCTCCCCTTTCTCAGTATTCATCTTGTTTCTTACAGCTTTATCTAGAATAAAGCAAAATTTGACAATGAGAATTTTAGCCTGACCTAGAAATGTCTCCACCAATGACTTCTATAAACCTTCATTTTCATGGTTTTATGCATCCTTGTAAAGTCTTCAGCAGTACTGCATACGTCTCTGAGCATCATAAATGTTCGTCAATTCATTCTTATGCCCTCAGTGAAATCTTTTGATCTTCGGAGCTGCAGAATTATGTAGTTGTGCCACACATGAACCACCATGCAACTAGGTCCTTCTTTGGTACAATCATGTATTTAAGTAAGCCATCTGTCATATTTTTGTGGAAAATTGCGTACTCAAGATAGATTTTAAAAATGTACCGTTGCCATGCCTTGGCTGACAACGGTTTATTTTCCAGATGGGAACAGTAATTCTCACTCATTTACCATGTATATTTTTATAAAAATAAATCCCAGTGAACTGCCTCATTTTAAGTAGTGTGTTGTGATTCATGTGAGTGACATTTGGAATAGCTTCCTACAGCAGCATCCCCCTGAGTAGTCTGCTTGGACACAGTTCATTGTTGCAGTTGTTTTAGAATTAAAGTGTATTTTCACCATGGTCATAAATTTCTTGAGCAAAGTGAAGACGTGACTCCATGATATTCCTTGTAACCTTAGGTTGTTGAAAACACTTTTGAGTGAGACTTTCCAAAAAGAGTGATACAGGGTTTTCTTTGTGTCCTTAATATTTTTCTTTTTTCTTTTTTCTTTTTTTCTTTTTTCTTTTTTCTCCTTTAGAATCATTCCCAGTAAGGCTTGACTAAGATATTTTCCTCTTAGGGTCTGCATTTCAGTTTCTCCTTGATCTAATCATTTGTCACGTGACTTTTGCGCTGTTACTTCTTTAACTATAGCCTGTTTCATAAGTGATAAATTCCAAAATGGGGACATTAGGTTTGCAAGGGCCCATACCTCTCTTGCTGAGCTATCCTGAGACCAAAAGGGAATATTAAAGTATTGATTTGCTTAGGCCAGAGACAGCGGTTTCCTTCAGCATCTTCTGGATAGCATCGACAGTTTCAAACACACTGAAGGCATTCACAAACCCCTGCGGAGCTCCTGTCACCAGGGGGTGGATCTGCTGCAGCTAAATCTTCCCAGTGTGATACTACTAACACCTAGGTTCATCAGGAGCCCCCCAGTTCTCTTCTGTGGATAAAATAGGAGCAAAGCAAATTAATGTTATTCTTATAGTTATTCCATAACTAAAATCAAGATATAAACCTTTGTTACTAAGGGCCCACATTTGGGGGTATTCATTTCCAAGGAAGCTAATAAAGCTTGGGCTATTTGACAACAATGGTAAGATATAAGTAGCCAACAATAACAAAGAACAAGTCTAATAGCACAATTTCTGAGAAAGGTATTCATCTTAATGCTTTCTTTACAATTCACAATGACATACAGATCACCCTGCCACATGAAGTGATGTTTGTTGTAATACGCTCACATCTCAGGTAAACACATTCTAAGAATTCAATGCATTAAAATAAGTGAGATCTACTGCATGCTGCAGTAGAGTGTTGTTCTCATGCAAGAAAGTAGCTTTGTTGAGTATCAACAAATTACTAGTATTTTGGAAATAAAACTTGATAAAAAAAAAAGATTGCATCAAACTTAAAGACTTCTTTAGGGCAAAAGAAATAAAAAGAATGGAGGGACACTGTGCAGAATGGGAGAAGAGTTTACCCATCTATTCTTTTTACTGAGGATTTGTATATACATATACATATGCATATACATATACATATATATTATGTGTGTATTCATATATGCATACATATATACATAAATTTATATATTATAGAGTACCAGAAATGATCTAATCAATGAAAGGGAAATAGCTAAACAACTGCTTTCAAATGGAGATGTTCAACTGGGCCATAAGTACATAAAACTGTGTTCAATATCCTTGTCCACAAAAAATGCAACACAAAACTACACTGAAATGACATATCACCCCAACTGAAAATGTTTGATACACAGTTTGATACACTGTTCTGGTGGGTAACCAAGAGCATTGACCATGATCTACTTTGTTTTGTAATCTTGTGGGGGTCTCTCTAACCAAAAGGGAGGATGATAAGATTCTATTGTTGAAGAAATTACACAATTTCACCACAAGAAATAATGAAATGATTATGAATCAGAAGCGTTCATCCTATCAGCTAGTGTTCATAGTGTCAGAAAACAGGGTATAATAGCAATAGTCTTCCTCAGCTGGAAATCTTGAGAGCTATGAATGTCTTGCAAGTCAAGATGCTATGATAATGCCTTACCAGTCAAGATATGCCCTCCAATTCATGACCATTATTTTTCTATTATATTTGAGGCCTGCCCCACAGGAAGAACCTCATACCTGGCTCTGATTAAGAACCCATACCTAGGGAAGTCATACACCTTAATGGTGAACATACTTCTATGGTTTTCTGAACGGTCATTTTGTCAGACTATTTTCTGATTAACCAGATCTATACCCATAGATTCAGTACTGTGTCTAACCTTCATACAAACTGGTCCTTACTTCATTAAATGGCAGCTAATTCAGAAACATATAGTAGACAAAGTGCCAATAATAATAAGTGATGTTGAAAAGCCTTAAGTGAAAATGCCATATTATCGCTTCAAAAGATCAGGGAATACCAGAGAAGGGGAAAAAGGATAGGGCAAATGGATGTGGAGATTTGCAGCCAAAATGATGTTTTCTGGGTATGGCTTGCTCATCAAACTTACGAACCCCTATGCATCTGCACAAGATTTACACATGATTGAGCACATCACCGAGAAAGAGGTTCTAAACAACCCTGTGGTACTATTGTCAGTTAAAGGTTATTGGGGGATCAGCTGTCACATTCTCAGAGTTGCAGCCACTGATCAGTTGTTTTGGCTCTAAGAAATCACCTCCCACCCATATTTGAGCATATTAATTAAATTCAGGTGGTCAAATACAGAAGGAAGACTTTATAATTAAAGAGGAACTGTTTCAAAAAGGGCTTCAGTGGGATCTTAAGGGGGTAGGAGAGGGGAAGGAACATGAAAATGTCTAAAATTTATTACAAACATGTATGATAAATAATAAAAAGCTTAGATTATAAAACTCAAAGTGATTATCACCAATAAAAAATAAGCAAAAATATAAAGAAACATATGTTTGATGGGATTCAAGGAATAAAGAAAACTTATTGGTGGATTGCAAATTAGTGCAGCAAATATTCAAATAAATATGAACAGTACCTTCAAGAGTCCCTTAAAAGTACAATTGCTTTGTGAACCAGGCATATCACTTTTGAAAATATATCCACCAAACCAAAGTCAGTTTACTACATAAATTCCTGAACATCCACATGCTTATTGCTGGACTTTTCATAGTAGATATGTTATGAAACCAGTTGAGTATTCATCAGTGCATGGATTTCAGCAGGAATACTTTACCTGGTCATAAATTAGGAATACAATTATGTAATTTTTAAAGAATGGAACTTGAGATCATCATGTAAAGGAAATAAACCTGTCTTACAAAAGGTAAGTGTCATGGTTTCCCATATATGGGCATGACAGTAAGAGGAAGGATGTTGGGAGTATGGAAGTGAAGGAAGGAAGAGGATCCTTACAAAGGTGTTGTAGAGAGTGAGTTTGATGAAAATATATAATGTGTTTATGGACTATTGAAGCGTCATGGGGAAGTAGAGATGGCTAAGTTGTTACTGCTTGATGAACGGCATGAACGCTTGCATTTGTATCCTTTGCAGCCATGTAATGGCTGGGTGTGTCAGCACACATATTTATCACCTAGTCTGGGGAGTGCAGAGACGGATTCCTAGATTTACTGGTGATACAGACTAGCTGAGGAAGTAAGCGGGAGCAGTAAGAGTCCCTGTTTTCAAAATAGTGGACAGAAGCTGAAAGAAATACTTGACATATTCTTGTGGTAACCCAAAGCCCCCACCCATCCCCACACACATACATATGTACTCACACACCTGTAGGCACCTGTGCACATATATGAACACATACACACATATATTGCACACATAGCACATATAATATACTCCAAAAAAGAGAGAAAAGATCCTAATGAAGTCAATTACTTTGTGCAATTGGTTAAAACAAAATATACAAACACTTTAAATTTAATATTCAACTGAATTACTAATATTGTTTTTAGATTAGAGACTGATTATTGCATCTTTATTCACAAATAAAAATATGATAAAGTTAACAATATCCATTCTTGTATATAGGATTTTTCCAGTTTAAGAAATGCACAACCATAGAGCTTGCAAGCATCCTTTTTTTTTTTTTTTTCCCTCTGGAGGAATGAAACGTGAAACATAAAGATCACTGCTGTGTTATCAGTCTCCTAAAAAGAACGCAATATCTCATCTGTCCACACAATAAGACACTAAATGATTCATTCACTTATTAGTAACTAAGTAACTGGTTTAAATTTTAATTCATGTAAGAAATATTTATCTGGTTTCTGCTACCAAGGATCATAAAGAGGAGATATAAAAATTTTGCCCTCAGGCCTGGAGCAATGTTCAGTGGTTTAGTCCTCGCTGATTTTCCAGGAGGTCGTAGGTTCAATTCCCACCACGCACATGGCAGCTCACAACCAACCACCTGTAACTCCAGCTGTAGGGTATCTGCCCCTCTTCTAAAGGTACTTGAGTTACATGTACACATTAACACTCCCTGAATATATTCATATTTAAAAAAAAAACCTGCTTTCAAAAAGCTGATAGTTAGAAGAAGACATACTTATATGCATGTAATTACAACCCAAAATGGAATGAGAATTACAGTAGCATTCACATCATGTTTTCCAGGCTGAGAAGAAAATCAGAGGAGCATTATGAGAAAGCAGGTAGAAGCTACAACTAAATGGATAATTACTTGAGATCATTCAACTCTACATAACAATAAAAAATATATGAGAACAAAATGGCACTTTTTCTTCAAGTTTCAAACTTGGACACAGTACCTGAATTTTTTCCTACATTTTATCGTAGCACGGAAAACCACCCAGTACACTCTCACTCCAAATATCCTAAAAGTTGTCAATGGCAACATTGTGACATGTCAACCCACACTTTCCAAGCTTTTGGGGAATTTTTAGTCAGGTTCCATTGTGTGCAAATGCATAGAAACTGATTGTAACAAGCACACCCCAAAACAGACGAAGGCACTTAGAACTGAAGTGCTAATAGATAGAAACCCTATCCAGAAGGAAATAGCCACCTTGTCAGCAAGTGTTTGTCTCTAGGTTAAGAGAAAGATCAGAGCTGACAATTTCCAGGTGCACACTGTGGTAATCCCTGTGGCTGCTGGCGGGAGGAGGCAGGATGGCAGCCTGACTCCATGGGAGGCTCTCTCCCCAGCACAAGCTGTCCATCTGTTAAGCATGGGTGTACCCATTTCATTTATGCATCTTCAGAACCCAGGATTTTCACTCTTCATACATCATGTGGGAGAACCCACAGGGGAACAAGATCAAGAGATGATATTAACAAGACTTGCATTCCCAGTCGGCTGGGACATAGAACATTCATTTATGGCCCACCCACAAATAATATAATTCTAAAATGTCTGTCACAAACTGACCGTTTAATGACCAGAATTTTTGAATTTCAATTATATCAACAATATTGATTAAATGCATATGCTCTTGTATGTATGTATGTATGTATGTATGTATGTATGTACACTTCTAAAATATAGGAAGATGAGAATTTAAGATATTAAATTTTTAAACTTCTCTTAGTATCCAATGATGGTTTTAAAAATATTTATTATGTGCTATACTAACATATTTTTATTTGGTTTCAGATCAGGAGACAAGATGACTAAATTGAGCTAATTTTGAGTATACCATGTATTGTGGTGAAGTCACACAGCTTATTTTCATAAAGCAATTCAGGACATATGAATTTGTCTTGAGCTGAAGAAGTGGGTTTTAGTCCATCTATAAATGTATTTTCTGGAAGAAGCCAATCTACCAGAAGTTCATTTTTAGTTTCATGTTAGAATGCTTATCTGTGGCATACAACTAGGGTGCAGTTGGCTGATCCAAGGCCAAGATCCTTAATATTACCTATATGGCCCTTGGAAATACCAGTGTTTGCAGTCCGCATTAAAGAAAGGAAAGCACACCCAACAGGAATAAATGCTACTTCTACATCTGTAAAATTTTAAATGCCACTTAGTAGGAATCTAGTTCCTCCATTATAGAGATAATAATAAAGTCTCTTTAAAATTCCTCATTAATTTCATTTGTTTCCCAATTTTAATGCATAATTACTAGAAATGACATTGATCACTGAAAATTTGGAGATAAACACAGAGGACAGAGCACCTAAGAATATGTAGGAGCAGAGGCTGTCAAGGCAAGCATGGCACACTAGTGACTTAGATTACTATTTCACTGAGGAACTTACATTGAAATTTCCAGATGACTGAGTCTCAGATGGAGCTCAGTTGTCCAGTGAAAGATTAGCAGGAATGAAAGACCATGACAACTTGGGCTAAAATTAGAGAATTCACAATGTTTCATGCACATTAGAGTGTTTGATTCAATAGGCAGGACATAAAGATGGGGCTTGGGTATTTTCCAAAGCAGTCACTTATGAGGAAAAAGAGAGACAGACAGAGAGAGGCAGAGTGAGATACAGATAAAGGGAGAGAGAGGTAGACAGAGGAAGGTTGATGGATTGAGAGAAAGAGAGAGAGAGAGAGGCTAGAGTCAGATTCACAATTAGGGACTCCTGCAACCACCTCTGAGTTAATGAGCGTGTTGAAGTCTATCATAACCACAAGGCTTCTAAAAATATTTAGAGTTGTAATCATGAAGATTTCAGGATTAAGCCAATGTGCAGAATATTCGTTTTATGTACAAACATATATGAAGTGTTTAGTGATCCTCTGTATATTAGAAGCAAAAGCTGGTGTTGCTCTATGAAGACGAGTTTAAAATTATCTATGTTTATCACTTTACTGTGGTTGAAATTTCACAGTTGCATGAGTCATACATCTGCTCACCCTCTCACCTATTTCAAAAGGTTCCACCTAATTTGTGTTAACTTTTGTCCTCATCCCTGCTTGTACAGCCCCTGTCGTCTACTTCTAAATAATGAAGTAGCATAAAGTCAACTTCTTAAATTTAAAGAAATATTGAATTAGCTTCTGTCCCGCATCCAAATATAAAAATGATTTCTAAAATGTCTATCATAATCTGAACCTATAATGCACACTTATGTAGCACATGCTGGCATAAAATCAGCTCACCTTAAGTATATTTCATCTTTCAAACTCATGAAACAAAGAGGATCTAGGTACTAAGTTTGTAGTGAAAACTATTTTTACCAACAAACTTTTTAAGACAACTTACATGTGTGGGTTAACTATCTCTTACAAGCACAGTGAAGTGAAAGAACGTATATTAGTATTAGTGCTATTTACAGTTTTGTGTTTTCTCAATCTATAGTGACTTTACTTTTTTTTTTTAAACTGGTGTATTAAAAAAAAGTCTGTGTACATATAACACAGTTTTAAAGAAAGGGAAAAAAACAGAAAAAAAACCTTTTAATAACCTCATGAAAGAATATCCTACAGTATTATTAATAACATCACTTTGGGGATTCAAAGAGTAATGAAATAAGAGCTTGAGTAAATCCACTGAAATTATTGTCTTGTAACAGGGTCTGTGGCCAAGATTAGGGCCATCTTCTGTCATGGCCTCCATCCTGATGGATTTCTCCCCTAATGAATAAGAAATGACATTCTTTGTGGGTGTTAGTTAAGAGGACTGGGCAGTCTATGTGGCCTCTAGTAATGGATCAGTATTTATCCCTAGTATACAGTTGGAATTTGGGAGCCCATTTCACATAAAGGGTTACTTTCTCAGCCTAGACACATGGGGAGGGCCTAGACCCCACCCCCAAATTATATGACAGACTTTTGAAGACTCCCTGAGGAAGGCCTCACTCTCCCTGGCAGGGGGTGGGGGCAGAAAGGGGATGGGCTGGTGTTAGGATGGGTGGAGGTGTTAGGAGAGGGTGAGGGAACTGGGATTGTCATGTAAAACAAGCTTGTTTCAAATTTAAATAAAAAAGGAAAGAAAGAAAAAAAAAAAAAAAAACATCCTTGGCTTCTCCAGGATACCAGTTAAGACACCTACAGGAAGCAGATGGAGTCGGAGCAAGTTTACCAGGTAGGCTTGGGGGTCCCTAGTTGCATTCTCCTGTCTCTCTTTGATTGGGTAGGCCTCCTCATAAACCTGGCCTGCAGGTCTCAATCTGCTGTTTTCCAGGTCAATCACAGGGGTCCAGGTCCTACAGGTTTTCCCTGAGGGTGGTATAGGAGGACCCAACCTCCTTGCTACTGGAGGCTTAAGGCAGGGGTCTAGAGTTATCTGAGGTGGATGGTTTGACCTATCCCTCCTCTGTCTCATCTTTGGCAGACTTCTCAGGTCCTTCCCTTTCTCCCTTCTTACTGAAAATAGAGTTACCCATATTGAGGGGCTCACTTATCCTGAGAAACCAGTTAGAATTAGCCAAAATATAGGTTCTTAGCCCAACCATGGAAAGCTGAGCTGGGTCCGAGGACAGTTAACAGCTCTGCTTGCCTGTTTCCCAGAATCCCAGAGACAATCCCGGGAGTCTATAAGCAGGAACATACAAGGAGTTTTCCCACCAGCCTGGTCCCAGTGTCCTGTTAGCCCCAAATAACACATAGACAGGTTGTATTGGATATAAAGCTGTTAGCCTGTTACTAGTGTTACTTATTGGGTAGCTCTGTCTTAAATATTAACCCATTTCTATTAATCTAAGTATTTCCACATGGTCTAGACCTCTGCTCTCTTGGTCCTACACTTTACCTAGTGAACATGAGATGTTTGTGCAGTGACCTCATCTGGTTCAACCTAGGCAATAATCATCTTTGGGTTTTTTGGTTTGGTTTTTGTTTCTGTTTTTGTAAATAACTTAGGACTTGACCATCTGCCTTCCCTTCAGTGCCATCTTTGACTGGCTTTTGTGCCCTACATGTGTATATAGTCATGGGATTATTTTTAATGCTTATTTTCCTCCACTGGCATATAGCCTTCCCATGGACAGCAAGCATATTTTTTTAAGTTCCCAAGAGCCTGCATTCCCCAGCAAACCTCCTCATGTATGATAGCTGCTCCATCACTACTTGTTGGATGCACAGTGCCTCAAAAAATGTCCAGGACACAGTACAATAACTTGTTAATTATTGTTACTGAATGGAATAATTTAAGTTGCCCTTCTAAAACTTGTAATTGCATCTTTTAAAAAATGTGTACTCTTGCCAGGTGATGTTGCACATGCCTTTAATTCCAACATTTAGGATGCAGAGGCAAGCAGTCTCTGTGACTTTGAGACCAGCCTGGTCTACAAGAGCTGGTTCCAGGACAGGCTTCAAAGCACAGAGAGAAACCCTGTCTCGAAAAAAAATGTATACTCTCTACTTAGGGAAAAATATTTTCATTTCTTTATTTACAGAAGGATCAACCTACTTTTATACACCTTTACACATTTTCTATTATGTTTAATGTCTTGTGACCTCATTCTTCTTATTTACTTGATTTTTCTTTTTCTGTAGAAATAAAAACATATCTCATTTTTAGTGTCGATGAAGGTGCAAAGGTCAATCCAGCTTGTAACATAGACTCTACTGGTTCTTAGAATACTCACATGGGTAAAAGGTTTTTCCACTCATCATCCTTACAAAAGCAACAGGACTCAGATTCAAACTAAGACCCGTGACTTTCTATGAAATAGCTCCCCCTAGTGCCACTGTCCTTTCTCTCCCAGTGCTCAGGAATGTATTCTTCTGCCCATCATAACAATTTCTAGTATCTATAATAACAGTAGATACTGCTTCATCTGTGTGTAGTATTTCTGTAAAATTTGCTTTTAACCTTACCCAACCCCAATGTTCTATATCTCATAGTTCATTTCAATGGACTTGCATTGGAGACAGATATTCCCATTTTTACTGATGAACAGGCGTAGAAGCACAGCAAATCCTCCATGGTCATCCAAAGACTAGATAACTGGCTGCTGTGTTCAGAGGACATGGCAAGTAACAACTCTTCTAGCATTGCCACATTTGATACAAATTCATGCATCATGCACATCTTCCCAATACAAATGAACTGAACCTATTAAGGGGTTAACACCAGGTCATCACAGATCCCTGGAAATATTGTAGGAGAGTGTGGCCTCCCAGGGAAGGCTAGAAGTTAGATTTATGGAAGTAACTAGTAGAGTTACACATAGCTCCACTCTGTGCCACTCAAGTAACCAAGGGCCTATTATTTAACCCAGTAGTCTAACAAGAGGACCCACCTCACATTAGTAGTGTGAGAATTAATGTAGGTAATATATGTAAAGCAATTAGAGCAGTGCTGGGCATGCAGTAAATGCTTGATAGATACTGTTATTACTACATTAGTCTGAGCTCTCAGCTAAAATTATGTCTGTCTCTATCCCTTAAAATGAACAATGAAGAATCCCATATAAAGATAGTGAGGGTAGATTTGCCTTGTTGGACCAGAAATTATTTCTTCAAAGGCCCTAGCACACAATAATTTTAATCTTCTTCTGTTTTCTCTGCTTTTATTAAAAATGTTTGTGACAAGGGTAAGTATTATCCTCTTTCATTGGAAACATAAAACTATAAATGACTTGTTCAAGGACATAACAAATAAATGGTGACTTGGAGGTAGAATTTATATGACTTCTTCATATGAGGCTCATCCTATTCCAATGTTATGTTCACACTTAATTTTATAGAGCTAGCAATCTAGACTCAGTCCACAATTCCTCTGTCACAAGCAGTATGCGCATGGTGAGTGTAGAAGGTTACAAGTCAAATGCTGCATCATAGATAGAAAGACTGTAAAGCTGGGACATGATCTTCTGAATTACCATACTTTTATAGAGGCCTGTTCTTTCTCATTATTCACACCTTGCTTTGTGGACCAGACATATTCTACTTAGAAACTCTTTCAATTTGAAGTTAAACTTATCAACTTATATATATCAACTTATAAACTTATATATAATAAAAGGATCACCTTGGCAAACTTCAAAACTAATAAAATGGGCTATTACAAGAGGTAAATTTTTATACAAGTGGCAACTTATAGTAAACCTTAAATACTTATTTATTTGTCATGCAAACCTGATGATCTGAACTAGATCCTGGGAACACATATAAAGGAAAGAGAGAGATGACCCAATGGAGTTATTCTCTGAGCTCCATACGTGAGGCATGCTACACATATCCCAGTATGTGGCTTCCCCCAGAATAAATAATGTATGTACACATACCCATAATAATAAAAAATAAAGATAATTTGAAAAACCCTAGTCTGTTAGTAAGTAGAACATAACAATGTTCTGAACTAATGGACCTTCTTGGATACTGAACTTTACAAAAACCCTGATGAGAGACATTATTATGCTCACCTTACAGTTGAAGAAATTCATTCCTAATACCCTACTGCAACCACCATACCCACAGTAGAGGTTTCAAGATTACAACAATGCCCATTAACTCTATAGCTGCCTCTCTCACCTTAGAAGACTGATTGTCCTAGGAGTTTACCAGATCTTGTTTATTAAATAATATACAACCAAATTTGTAAAGGAAATACTTTATGGAAAGTAGGCAGCTAATTAGTTATTTCCATTTTCTTCCTATGTGTGAGTACTGCTTAGCTTCTATTCTTTTCTTTTCATAGATATTTAGTTGCAAAGCCTTCTCATCACAGTTACAAAACACTAAAGCAGGTAAAGGAACTAAGAAACACAGACTCACACAGAAAATAAAATTACTTGTTCATGAATGGAATTGTCTTTGGAAATGTCATGGGAGAAAGCACAGTACCAGGGAAGGTCAGGTGCTACAGAATGGCTTGCTTTAAATGTAATCAGAGCCTTCCTGTCTGCCTCTCTCTGTCTTCTGAGAATTTGCAAGAGTTTTTTGTTATTCAATGGCAATATAGATACAACAGTTCAAGGTCTTATTTTCCTTCCTCAAGGAGATACTGGAAACCATAATCAATGTCCACAGCAAGAATGTAGAGATTTACACCCTCCAGCAAGCATACTGCGCCTCACCCTGAACCAATTTATTTTAAACCTCAGAGAAGGCACTATAATGCATCTGTAACAAATTAAGAAATGAAAATAGAAACTTTCCCATGATGTTGCTTGACCAAGAGCAAATCCAAATTTGAATTCCTTGTTTTTCTCCTCTGGTTTCTATCTGACTGTAGTCTGTGGTTAATGAACAGTCTATAGTCTATACCTTGCATATTTCAAATTTGTCTGTCTTTGCTTCCAGTGTGCTGTGCCTATCCCTAAAAGAGTTTGTTCTGTGTTTATTAAATTGCAAAGAAAACATTGAACAAGAGAGAAACAAGGAATACACACAGAAGTCTTTAACAGGGTTTTACAATGAAGACATTTTTTTACTGACTTTAACTGACTCAGAATAGCACTGAAAACTGCAAATGTTTGTTATCAACCTTAATCTACATGTTGTCTCCAATATCTGTTTGTTTTATTTGAGATTGTTTTCAACCTGTTAGCCACTTTTAGAAAATGACCATAACACATGCATATACATTATTCTGGGTCAAGGCCATGGAAGAGTACATAATGTAAAATTAAAGCTTTGCATTAATCTTACAAGACCCCAGAATAAGGAGTCTCCCAGTTTCGGTTGGTACCCCCAAGAACTCAATGTCCAGTCCAGTTGATGCAACACGCAAGAGGCTTCAAAGAACAGGAAATTTGAGCAAACGGGCTCCCTCAGCACACAGGCTAGAGAGAAGCATCATTCTCCAGGCACAGGTGTTTTTAAAGGCAAAACCCATAAGCGAGAGAGGGGTGTGACCCTCTGTCCATTGAGCATGTGACCCTTTGAGGCCAGATGGTCTAGCCGTTAGGGTCAACAGACCTTAGGGCCTCAGTGTGTGCTAATTAATCTTGTCTGGGCAAACCAGAGCTTCAGCTATCTCTTTGCTTCTTAAGGACTCTATTTACTACCCGCTGACTCACTAAAAGGAGGGGCAGTGTGAATTTTGGTATCCTGCTATCTCAGGGCCAGTGGTTAGCAAATTCCAGGAGCTAAGTCACAGTGGCCTCGGCCAGCTTTCTGGGTCAGATTGCCCTTCATCTTAATTATTTGGGCTCCACATTTCTTGCAGTTTAAGTCTTTCAATCTTAGGGTTATAAACAATGACTGCACAAGGAATTCAAGTCATAGAAAAGCCGTTATATTACCTACTAAAAGATAGTTTAAACTTAAATAGGCTGAGCACACAGTAGGATAAAGTGTACGTTCCATAGTTGTATTGACTAGCATTATGTCAACTTGACACATTATGAATCATTTGGAATGAGGGAACTTGATTTGAGAAAATTCTCCCACTAGGCTGGCTAGTGGACAGGCCTGGGGGGCATTTTCTTTATAGATTATTGATATGGGAAACTCTAGCTCACTCGGGCATTGGCACTCCTGAGATGGTGGTATTGAGTGCTATAAGAGAGCTGAGCAAGCAGTGAGGGGCTAGAAAGCAACAATTTTCCATGGCCTCTGATTAAGTTCCTGTCTTGTCTAATTCATGCCTTAACTTTTCACGCCAATAGGATGCTACCTAGGATTATAAGATGAAGTATCTTGTCCTCGAAAATTACTTTTTGATCATGGTGTTTAATCACAACAATGAAATTTTATTAAGACATTGTCTTACATGATTGCAAGGCATATTATTACCTTGTTGCAAGTGTCTAGAAAAAGTTCAATCTCTTTTAAGGCAAACATTTTCAGGAAAAAAATGTCACAAGGGTTGGACAAATAGGTTTGCAGTTAAGAGGACTTGCTGGTCTTCCAAAGGAAAGGGTTCAATTCCTAGCACTCACATTACATCCCACAACTATCCATAACTTAATTTCCAGAGGATAAGATAACTCTTCTCATCCATGTGACATGAACATAAATCTGGGGTACAGATTTTGATTCAGCCAAAATAAGAAAAGTAAAAATAATAAAAAATTAAAAACTTAAAAAGAAAAAAGTATCGGTAAAACTGAGACTGGATGGGCATTGATCAACAGGAAGTATGATGACCTTGTATTGAACAACCCAATCAATCCAATCTATATGAAGCCATGACCACTAAGATGGTAGCAGCCTGGGGACTCCTAGAAGCAAATATTAGCTACTAAATGGTGAGTATATGTATACTGAACAGTGAGGTGTCAAATATTCTGAAGACAGAGGAAGGAACAGTCTTTGTAGTAAAACACCACCAAAGTTAGCAGCAAGTGTTTCCATTTGTCTTTGTTGTGTAGCAATTACTTTCAAGAAGAAACTCTCCATCTTGGAAGAAAGATCTTAAGAAACAAGATGTTCTAGTCTAGAGGGAGAAGTACCATTTATCTTGAATAAAACCAGCCAAACTCAGAAAGTAAACAACTCAAAAGATTCAGGAAGTCCCTGAAACTGACCAAGTTCACCAGACTCCTTCCTCCCCAAGCATATGTAAATAGTGGGGACTGATGATAGATATGCTCAGACCAGTTGGTTATCTAGAAGACTCTCACATGAGCCTATTTACATGGGAAAGGGGAATCTAAGCTGCCTGGAAAAGATGTTTTCCTATCTTTAGAGTAGTGTGATGTGCTTTATATTTCTAGCTTTATGAACAGTCATCTAAATTGGGATGGGTTTGTTAAAGCAGTTATTTTTACTAATTTCTGCTCCCATAAGTAACCCCTCATCTATGCTTCCTTAAGTAACCCCATGAAAATTCACTAGTTTACCTGGTTGACTTTGGAGTTATCCTGACATTGGTTCTCTATCTGGTGTGATTACACATTTATTCACATCCCTACTGCTACCCTTAACAATGCCTGTGGTGGTGATGTCATTAGAGGACCAGTAAAGTGTGTTTACTTTAGTCTCTACCAAATGAGACTTCATTAGTGAAGTATTCCTCCATAGAAATAATGCAAAGTGTGAATATGATGGATAAAACAAACAACCTGAGTGACATTTCTATTGAAACAGTGCTTCATCAATTCTGAGCCCTAAATATTTACCCCCATTTTCCAAAATAACCACTTTAAGAGACTTTCCATGCAACCACAGAAACAGAAATGTATATATCCATTGTATTTTCCTTCATGTCTTCATGATAGTAGAACAGGACAAAGGTACCCACCTGACTCATTCAAGAAGCTAGCACAGTTCTTATTCCAAAATAGAAGGATATGAGACTCAAGCTACCTGTGATTATCAATGTTTAGATGATGAAATACAAAAACAAATAATAATTTGAAGGCAAGCTGAAAGACAGTACAGCATAAACAGTAAGATTATCTCAAATATGAAGCATCATTTCCATGGGCAAATTCATAAATCTTTGTAATCACAAGAATCCTAAGTACATAATGAAGAAAATTAATATATTACTTAAACATGATGAATACTTTCAAGAAGACCAAAATATCTTATAGAAAACCATATTAAGTTACAGGAAGAATTCATCCAGAGGGATTAGATATATAATACATTGGGAAGCCAGTTGAATTCCTTCTGCAAATAAGGCACTTTATACACCCAATTAAGATTGGATAACCTTAATCAGATACTCTCAGAAACTGTTGGAAGTAAATAAAACAAAAAATATGTCAGAGATATAATGGAAAGTTAAAATAATTTAAAGGTAAAAGCTAAACTATGAGCAATGAACAAAGGGTTCAAGACCATGCTGGGTAAACCCACAGAAACAGCTGATCTGAGCAAGTTATTCTGAGCAAGAACTCCAGACTAACAGCTGAGAAACCTGTATCCGGCCCCCTGATTGTGGGTGTCAGTTGGGAGAGAGGGTTGGGCAGTCTATGGAACAGCTGGCAATAGAGCCAGTATTTATCCCTAGTGCATGAATGGGCTTTGGAGCCCACTGACCATGGAGGGTTACTCTCTCAGGCCAGATACAGGAAAGGGCCTACTTCTTGCCTCAAATGATGTGACAGATTTTGATGACACCCCATGGGAGGCCTCACTTTCCGGGGAGTGGATGGTAGGTGAGATAAGGAGATGGTGGGGGAGAGCTGGAACTGGGATTGGTATGTAAAATAATATTGTATTTAATTTAAATAAAATTAATTGATTAAAAAACTTAACTAGCCATCTTGAAAATTCTGCTAAATTGAGAGGGATGATACATACAGTTCCAATGATAACCTAAAATTACTAATAGTGAAATGATAAAACTATAACTTATACTATACAATGATATATACTTAAATATTTATAAAAGACCTGAATATAAATCTAAAAGCTTATAATGATTAAGTCTTTGGGGGATAGGAATAACTATGACTTTCTATTTATTTGTAGATGAAAGATGAAAAAGTAATGCTGTTTTATTTCTCTCTCTCTCTCTCTCTCTCTCTCTCTCTGTGTGTGTGTGTGTGTGTGTGTGTGTGTGTGTGCATGCAGGTATGCACACTTACTCATCTAATGTGTGTGTGTCAACATTTATGCCCATGTCTGTAAATGCATGTGTTTGTGCAGGTCTGCATTCATGGTTATATATTTGTGTGAATGTGTGTTAAGGCCAGTGATTGACTTTGGCTTGGCATGTTTCCTTCAATTGCTCTCCAACCAATGTTTTGGGGACAGAATTTCTCACTGAGCCTGATGCTTATTGCGTTAGCTAGGCTTGCTTACTACATAGTACCTGGATTTCCTGTGTCTGGTATTATACATATTATTAGCTTGTCAGGGTTACTATGTAGTAGTTGGAGACCCAGCCTCAGTTTCTCATGATTAGGATTACAAGCATTTTAACAAATGAGCCATTTCGGAAGCTGTGCAAAGTCATTTTAAACTATGTAACACAAATAATTGAAATGTATTTGCTTTTTCAAGTTGTTGTCCTTGATATTACTTTTCCTTTGAATAACTTACTGGGAGTATCTGATTTAAAGGGGGTGGTTTGATATTTTAATATAACTTACTGGAAATCATATTTTAATAATTTGTACTGATCAATATTAAACATGCAGTAAAATATTTAGGCATACATGCATAAAAATCTTTATCTTAGCCTTTGAAGATGACTAATCTAAACTGGTATAAATTTCTACTGACACATATATGTCAAAGTTGGATAGACAGTTTTGGTCTGATTAAACCTCGCGTATCTAGGGACTCTGGAAACTGAAAAGAAAATATCTTAAGAACCAAAAAATAAAGAAGCTTTTAGCTATTTTTCCAATTACCAAATACAGCATATGGCGTAGGAA
Source organism: Phodopus roborovskii (assembly GCF_943737965.1). Classification (NCBI taxonomy): domain Eukaryota; kingdom Metazoa; phylum Chordata; class Mammalia; order Rodentia; family Cricetidae; genus Phodopus; species Phodopus roborovskii. Next base: position 9,683 of record NW_026126585.1, on the reverse strand, counting down.
GACCACATATATTTATAAAACGTAAGCCTTATTTCTGTTCTGATTCACTATTTGTGTGTTACCTCAGTTGCCACTGGCTAATTAACTTGGTTTATCTTTGCTAATGCTGAACCATTACTACCAATCACATTTTATTGGTAGAAAATTAAAAAAGTAGGTGTTTACTTAGATTTATAGTCATGTTAGTGGAGTCATGGCAACAGGAATTTGAAGCACCTAGACACATGATATGCAGTCAAGAAGAAGAGGGCAGCAAAAGCATGTGCTTGGAAAGCCTTCATCTTTGATGCTGTCTGGGCCCAAGCACAGAGAATGACAGCATACACTGCTATGGGAGATGTCATTCTGTAAATATGTTTCTCATACTGGTTAATGAATAAAGAACTGTTGGCCAATAGGAAAGCAAGATAGGCGGGACTAGGAGACAAGGAGGATTCTAGGAAGGTAATAGGGAGGACCCAACTTGGAGAGACAGGGGAGAGCAGCCTCTCTAGCAAGTTGAGACCATGTGGAAATACTTAGACTAATAGAAATGGGTTACTACTTCAGACAGAGCTAGCAGATAAGAAACAAGTAACTGGCCAACAGCATTATACCTAATAAAGCATCTCTGTGTGTTAATTGGGACCAGACCACCGGCAGGGGAAACTACTGGTAACAACCTCCCCAACTAATGACCATTTACAGATATGCCTTGAACTTTGTCCTCTAAAAGATTCCAGATCCTGCCAACTTGACAATACCAACAATAACAGCAACCGATGTATTATTTTTTTCCTTAAAGCTGGAGAAGGGGGAGATCAGTGAGGATAGCAAGAAGATAGATTATACTTGTAATTAGTAAACTTCAGCAGAAATTCATTATTAAAAGCCAATTTTCAGTTGCTAAAAATTGACAGGTGCAATAAAGTTCTGCAGGAAAACACCTTTTATTTGAATTATGATGAATTAAAAAATGTACACTGGTAATTACACCCATTTCCAGTATGCTCTGCAGTAAACTGGTAAATAAAAGATCTGGAGGATCAAATATGCACAGTAGGATATTTTCATCCTTGGCATTTTGAGTGCACATATAAGCCATCCCTTTGGTAGGGTCATTATGTCTTTTAGCTTAATTCCAAGCTTAAAAACAAAACCATTACAGAAATACTGCTACTCCCATTGAACAGTCTGTGAGATAGCTTATTGCCAAATTAAGTTGCACACAGCACTTGTTAACTTAATTACCAACATAATGGCTGAAGTATCCCTGACAAAAGGCATGTTGCTTTAGATGGAAAATTGCAGTAAAACTACAGATACTTTTTTTGGCATGTAGAATCTGGTGGGTATTTATTTCCTTTTAAGGAACTAGATGAAAGCTGGGAAGATTTTCTAGTTCCTGGAGAAGAGCAAATGACATTCCAAGAGACAGTAATCGTCCAAGGCTGTGAAAACTACATTTTCCCTAAGATTAAAAGAAAAATTCAAATGGACTCATGGATATAATTCAGATCCCATAAATAGAAAGCATACTAATTAATTATGTGACAAACTTCATGGACTCATTTATCAGCAAATGACTCAAGAAACAAACAAATTATCTAAGAGCTTATTGGAAAAACAGGAATCAAGAAGGCAATTGTCCATGACATTGTGTAATATTTGTGAATATCTAAGATTAGTATTCTTTTCAAGGCCTCTCTTGTTGAAAAAAGACAAGGGAATTTTATATGACAGTGCGTAGGTAGAGTTTTGCCTGCCAATACATCTTAAGCTGTTTGGTTGGCTGTCCTGTTCTGAATTTATTGATTACCCTCCAGTTTGGATGTTACCCACTGGTTCCAATCCTGAGATGATAGAAGACCTGAGTGGCATGGAATGACACAGATGACCTGTAAATTGTCATATTGTTACATGAAGAGAGATAGGGGAAAGCCATGAAATAGAGGAATTAAAAGATTTTGGCATCATAGAAATCAACACATGCCAAATTGTGGGTGCAGTGCATAATAAAATCAATACATGTATCTCATAATTAAATACCATGAAATCTATGCACAAACTCCTCTTCATAGGTTTAATTTCAATGTCAGTGAATATTCTCAAAATGCTAAAACACATCTGAGAGAACTAAGCATGATAGCACTGGTGGAGACTTGTAATTTTGGCCATATGCAGAGAAACTCTAAGAGTTTGAAAAAAGTATGTAAAATGATTGTTATTTTCCACACAAAACACTATTGCACATATGTGTATACTACATTGTCAATTTTAAAGCATTTTGTTTAATTTATCAATACATGTGAGACAGTGGGTGTGGTTAGTGTACATCAGAGCATGACTTACAGGAATCCATTCTCCCTCCCACCAAGTATGTTCTGGGGAATCCACCCAGTTTGTCATACTTGGAAGGGGCCTACATTTCCTCACTAAGCCACTCTCACTGGCACCTGCATAAAATTTTACATTCACAAAACCACGTGTCAACCAGCAGCTCAATCATTGGCTTTCAGAAGAAAAGCAGTGTTACATAGGTGAAAATGAGTTTCTTGGACAGGTCTTGTAGCCCTGTTTTCCTCCTTATTTTCTTTGTGTGGGTTCTTTTGTTTTTTTGCTACTGACCTGCTATGTCACTGCATCTTCCAAAGTCTCAGAGGTTCTACTCACCACAACAACAAAAGCACCAACTTGAGGGCAATATAATTTGTTCCACTAAATACTCATGGAACATCTCGAGGCTTGGGAGCATCTTCTATGACAGTGGTTCTTCAAGCTACTTCCATAGGAGTAATATGAAACTTAGTTAACTGTGAGATCCTGATACTTGCCTTGGTAGCCTATTCTCTATTCGAAGAAACGTGCTTCTAACAATTCATGGGTGTTTTACTCTCTTAATTATGAGTTCATATATTGATTTTATTAGGCACAGTACCTGAAACATTTACATTATTTTCTTTTTGCTTTTGTTTTACTTTGTTTTGTTTTGGCTGGCTTTGAGGCATTGTTTCTCTTCTATTGCTTGGAGCCTGTCATGGAACTGTGGCTCAGGTGACGGTTGGGTCTCGATCTCACAGAGATCTGCCAGATTTTGCTTCCCGATTAAAGGTGTGTGCCACCAAAGCCAGGTGACATGTTGGTTTCTACAATGGCACAGAAATGTTTATGTCCTCCACCCTATGGACTGTCTTTTCTCTTTAAACAATAGTCTGACATTTTACAGATCATGATACAGTTCCAGTTAGCATGTGGAAATTTAAAGCAGGGAGGACCGATGCAACCTTTCCCATGCTAGTAGTCAGTCTTCAGCACTCTAGAATGGGTGGTAACTATGTCAAATGATTACAAAGTTTCCTTTATTTTTCTTTGAACGTTGAAAGTGATAAAGAATATCCTGCGCTTTTTCAGATCAAAGTTTGCTTTCTTTTAAATTTAATTGAGGTGAAATGTGGTTCTCAGCTAATGAGAAACAGCTGATGTTGGCTATTATCTAATAATAATGAGTATGGGAACAATTGAGACAGCATCCAACTTAGTTTCTGTGTCCTTTTAAGGAAAATTTTCACTTAAGTGCCCTCATGCTTATCGCAGGAGTAAAATTTCTTCTATTGCTATTGTTAGGATGATATTACAGGTAAAAGAAAAGTGGTGCATTCAGTGATACAATTCTACCATACTTTTGATGTGTTTTGGACAACATTAACTGGCTGTGTTATTACTATTCCTATGAGTCTAGTAGGAAGAATTTTAACCTCCATGGAGCAGAATTTCTGATTGTTTTTCGATTGTCTCAGTGATTATAATCTCTAGGTAATGTGGCTTTCATGGCACAAATACACATGAACAGTTACCAGCTTTATGATCAAATGACAAGTATCTCCATTACTCATGATAGGATGAGGTCTTACTCTGTTTGCTAGTTAACTGATCATTGGCAAAAGATGCAAGTATAGTTGTGTCCATGAAAACTCCTCCAGTGAAAATTAACACTGGTCAGTGATATTTTCCTATTAGCCTCCCGAACCATTAGAATGGTTGCCATTTCATACTTTTTATTCAGTGCCAAACAACCATTCCTCAGAACTGGTAAACTAGAAAATCCTAGTTGGACATGGCATCTCTTACTCCTGAAGAGTAAGTTTTCCCAAGTATATTTTGAACCCATACATACTATCTAGAACTTGTAAATATAAAAGTATTGTTTTCTCATCAGTGATATCATATATTTTTATAGGTAATCCAAATAGATTTTCATTCTAAGATACATTTCATATAAATGTTAAAGTTACTATTTCAACAATTTTGTGTTACTTTTGTACCTAACTTTTTGGGTTAATTTTGTTAGGGTTTTTGATGGTATATCATTCTGTAACAAGTGTGTCTCATACTGGCTAAATGAATAAAGCACTGTTGGCCAATAGAAAGCAAGATAGTGCATAACTAGGAGAGCTGTAAGAAGGGATTCAAGGAAGTAGAGAGAGGTGAATCAACATGGAGAGACTGAAGAGAGCAGAACTGCTGGTCCCCTTCTCTCTGGTAAGATAAGACCACGTGGAAGTACTTAGATCGAGCTAGCTGATAAGAAACTAGTAACTGGCCAACAGCACAAGTGGGCTCAACAAGCAGAGTTTGTGGGCAAGGCTTGGGCTGTGGCATGGCGGTGGACCAAGCCGGCAGAAAACCTTACTCAGAACAGGTTTTCAAACTTTTTTTCCCATTTTTACGTTTTAAGCTCAGGTCTTTGAGTCTCTGTTGGAATTAGCAATCCTGCAGTTTGATATTCTACAGCATACTCCTATGGTACTTTGAAGACTTCTAGTAGAGAAGCTTCCAGTCAAGCCTCGTGATAATCCTTGCTACCACTGCTGTTACTGGTAGCAGTTCTGCCTAGAAGGAACAAATAATTTCTCTTATTTCAAATTTATGCAACAGTGGGAAAAACAGACTCATAAACACCAACCCCCAAGGAGCCGGACTTCCCTCCTAAAATATCTAACCTCTAGCATTTTTAAGCCTCTCTCCAGGGTCTGCTGGCCAGGTGCTTCTGCCAAAATGTTTGGGGGTGCTTTGTTTATTTAATATAGTTGGCAGGTTTCATTCCCCGCCATTGTGCATATGAAACCCTGTCTTCCAAATAAGTGTTGTGAATAGACCATACTTTAGACAGGTTTGTTCCAGCATATTCATCACTGTATCTTTCTTCAAGAAAGTGCTAGGAAATATCCCAAATTGTTTGTGCTTTAGGCTTTCTAGCCTCACAACAGAACGCTTTAAGAAAATGCTCTAAGGGACTTTGGGTAAATGCCTTATGAATGTGTAACAAGTCTTACTCTCGTGGAAAAGGTCACACTTTCCTGGAGGTGAGGCTCTAAACCAGCATTGCTAAGGAAAACAACACTGATAGCCTTTCTACACACTGTGTGTAAACTGTTCTTTAAAGTACCACCCCATTAAAGGATAGCACTTAGATACAAATATAAAAATTAGTTAATTTTCTTGTTCATAAGACTCACGTTTTGATAACTGTTTAATATAGAATTTCCAGTCAATGCAAGTGCACTACACATTTCCTGAGACATTACAAATTAAATACCTGCAAATTGGAGAGTACAGATACTAGTCTCCAATAAAAATATTACCTCAAATGAATGACATAATATAAGTCAAGGCAATGTATTCCAGATGGCTAGGATATCATGGGACAGTGGATAGATAATTCATGTTGGATATTCATTGTTTGTGTTAATACATGAATTGTCTCTTTCCATATTAAGTGCTCAATTGTAAAATACCTAAAAGAAAAATACTGTAAAATAAATCATTTTTTGTTTCCTTGACTACTTACTGCATGGGATTGTATGCACATAACAAAATGCAGTGCAATAAGTCAGAGGACAACTTGCCAGTGTCAATTTTTTCCTTCCACCACGAGTCCCAGAGTGTAAACTTAGGAGTCTGCCTTGGTAGCAAGCACCCCCTACTTTAATGATCCATCCCATCAAACAATAAATGTAACATGGCATAACAGACTACATTTTTCTTAGTTTTGTTACTTCTCAGTAGTTGGGGTGGGCTTGTGTGTATGTATGGGTGTTTGTATGTATGTAATGCCCTGGAGTCACTTTATATTTTATTCACTGAGGCAGGGCCTCCAGGACAACCCAGAGCTGACAGACACACCTAGTCTAACTGGAAAGATTACTCACCATATTCTCCTTTCCCTGGACTACTTGAAGTATAGCTCAGGTGGCCATGCCTGCCTGACATTTGCATGGGTTTGGAGTTGTGAATTCCAGTTTCATAGCTGCACATTATTCAGCAAGTTATTTAGTCTCTTAGACATCTTCCTAGTCCCTCCTGGATTGTGTGCATGCATGTATATGCATGCTTATGTCTGTGAGTTTTACTGTTATTCTTAGCCAAGACACTTTCCAGTCACCACACAACTACATATATGAAAAGGAACATCCTGAACTCAAACAGCCACTCATTTTAATGTGTTGAAACCAATTTTAATATTCTTAGTTAAAAATCCTAGTCTCCTTTCATGGGCTTTTGTGGATATAAGTCAAGGCACAACCCATTTTCAAATTATCTAATTTTCTTCCCAAGATACAATGTAGACACAGGTTCCATCCAGGAAAGGTTTCTGGGCAGCTATATTTTCCCCATATGAGATGCTGCTTTTCCTCCAATTTCTACCTGGATGCTCTTGGTGACCATTGTCAGTGAGGGTCTGAATTGATAATGTAGAAGGGGGATTGGTCTGGATCATAATATATGATATATACTTGATTATAATCACTGAGTAATGCTGTCTTTCAGAGAATCTGAAGACTTTGATTAAAACCCTTTTCTGTGATAAGCCTATGAGGTCACTTACATGTCATTTTATCTCATCTTTAATTATATGTTGTACTGAAAAGTTTATATCTAGTGTAAAATTCAAGATTTTATAGTATTGCTTTTTAGCTATGTTACAAAAGTCTAGAATTTTGTACTCATAAGGAATTTACAAAGAACACAAAAGTCTTATATATGTGGGGGAGGCTGGGACATAAGTGCAGGAAGGGAAATTTCAGTCAGAATATAATATATGAGGGAAGAATTAAAAAGGAAAAAAATCTAGTGAAATAAATAGCCTATACTAAAGCTGTCCTTCCAAATTTGAAACAAAACAGGCAAGGAATGTTCAAGCTTCCATTACAATTTGATAAATGACACTTTTAGTTTTCTAGTTTTTGGCTTTACAGTTAAACATAAATCCAATCTAATTTCATGCATGGCAAGGATGGTTTCCTCCCAGCAATACTGGCTACACAATGTATGGGAAACACAAACAGACAGATGACAAACTTAATCTTCATGGGAAAAATATCCTTGAAATGCTCTCTTGGTAGGCACAAAGTCCCACCTATAGCTGGAGTTAGTTATTGGCAATTGATAGCTTCTGGGAGAGGGAAGAGTCCATTCTTTGGTATGTGAGCCCCCTTGTCAGCCTCACATGCCCACAGCCAAGAGGATTTGGTAACAGAACAGGATAAGAAAAAGTAGACTTAAGTAAAACTAGAATGAAATGTTGGATGAGTAAGAAGGTGGGGTTGACCTTGGAGGAGTTGGAAGAGAGAAGAAGAATATGATCAAAACACTTTTGTACAAACTTTTCAAAATAAAATGCTGTTTAAAACAGCTTTATATACAAATTTCTAAAATAAATCAATAAACAGCATTATATAGCGTGGCAAGTAGTCTACACTTGGGGTCGTTGGCATTACTTATAAGATTGACTTGTAAATCTTCCAAACATGAAGATCCTTGATTTGACCTAGGACCCTATCTCTGGTAAGATAAGACCATGAAAAACACTTAGATTAAAAATAAAATGGATTAATATTTAAGACAGAGCTAGAATAAGAAATGATAGTAACAGGACAACAACTTTATATTGAATACAGCATCTCTTGTGTTATTTGGGGCTGATGTGGCTGTGGGACCATGGTTGTCTGAAAACCACTCAAGTAACACTTTGTACCTCAGTAGTCAATGACCCTATCTCAAACTCCTTTCTTCCATCTCAAATATCCTTTCCTTTCTACAGCATTTTGACACTTTCCTCCAATTTTCAAGCTTACTTCTTCCTTCTGGTGATACTTGAACCAGTTTATGTTCCTGTGGAAATTACTAGGTTCCTTAATACCAAGCAATGTTTGGTACTTGCAGCCAAATGTCGCAAAGGCTGAGATTGAGGTACCAGCTGTGCCAGGTCGAAGAGAACTCTTCCTGCTTTGTTGATGGCTTCCTTACACTGGAGCTCACATCTCAGAAGACAGAACAGATTCAGCAAACACTGTCAATTATTAAGCTACTGTTACCCTCATGGAAGCTGCTACCCATATCACACAACTACCTTCAGAGGCATTACCTCATAATGGCACATTCAATATTATTATTTGTGTATGTATGGATTGGCAGAAATGTTTTGTCTGTAACATGGAGTTTTTAATTTTCTCCCTAACAGCATAAATATTATCGTACAGATATTTCTGATTTGAACACTGATCTTAGCATAATCCACCAAAATCTGTTGTTAACATGAAAATTAAGAGTTTCATCTTAAAAACAGAAAAAGTTTTCTTTTAGTTTTAATATTACATTAATGTATATAATGGATTATAACCATGGATTTCCTTCCTCATTATTATTCTCTCACATCTTGCAGCTTCTTTGTTGTTGATTTACTTTTTCTTCTCAAACAACACTTAACATCATGACTTATTTCTTTTCTTCATCTTTGTCTGTATGGCTTTTATTTATTTATTTATTTATTTCTGGTAGAGACAGCACTCTGTATTTGGAATAGTGAAGCCAATCTAGAAGGTAGTGTTTAACAGTAATCTTTCCCATGTTCTAGTTCTTACAGTCTTCCCATATCATTTCTGGTAGTAAGGAGGTGACAGCGCTGAACTCATTTTTAATGTTCTTCTACACCTGTTTCCTTCTTCTGAGGGCAGTAAGAAATATAGATATTTTTTAGTGTGACAGTTGAAGGTAGAACATAAAATCCTTCAAAAGACTCAGAACAAATCAGATACTATATCAAGAAGAGGAAGAAAACCATATCAATTTCCCGAACTGGATGGGAGATGTCATTCTGTAAATATGTTTCTCATACTGGTTAATGAATAAAAGCACTGCTGGGCTAACAGGAAAGCAGATATGGGGGACTAGGAAACAAAGGAGGAAAGAGGAAGTAGGAAGGAGAAGTCAACATGGAGAGTCTTGGAAGAGCACAACGCCAGCCCATTCCCTGTAAGATGAAAGCAATGCGGAAATGTGTAGATTAACAGAAATGGATTAATACTTCAGACAGAGCTAAACGATAAGAAAACTGCTACCTGGCCAACAGCATTATATCAAATACAGAGTCTCTGTGTGTTTTTGGGCTGGTGGGGCAGTAGGACAAGAGTAGGGCAGGAGGAAAACCTACTCCTTACCTCGAACATTCTCCACAATGTTTTCCATCTTTATTCATACGGAATGGTTACTTATATTGTTTTGATCTGTGATGCCTGAAGTATACAATGGGTAGCCAAGACCCTATTCTGCTTAGCGTGAGCTCCAACCGTATCATGTCAGAACCCTATAATGAGCCTTCTGAAGCAACTTGTTATGCAGGAATATTGACAATAAAGATATCAGAG